>NW_026775454.1:0-74000 GCF_963259705.1 Myotis daubentonii
GTACTTCCGGTGGCATTTTCACGGGACTGTGCTTTGAAATATTAAGAGTTCATGCTTACAGGGCTCAGAATTGGTGTCTAAACCCTTGGAATGACGAGAATAGTGTTTCTGTTTACAATTAAGGAGGATTGGCTTTGGCGTTTTTTTGTGTGAATCAGTTAAAATGGTGAGGATTCCAATCAATACTTCTAAGCAAACTGTCTAATTGTGGTAAAACTGTTAAAATACACAATGATAGTTCCCAGAAAAGTTGAAGAACGTGTAAGAAACACCTCAAGTACACGTAAATAGATTCTTACTACATTTACTGTCCTATTCAATCACGGAGGTTTCCAGTGGAAAGCTGTGAAATGACGAAAATACTGGTAATATTTACAACTCCGGGTACTTCCGGTGGCGTTTTCACGGGACTGTGCTTTGAAATATTAAGAGTTCATGCTTACAGAGCTCAGAATTGGTGTCTAAAGCCTTGGAATGACGAGAATAGTGTTTATGTTTACAATTCAGGAGGATTGGCTTTGGCGTTTTTTTGTGTGAATAAGTTAAAATGGTGACGATTCCGGTAAATACTTCTAAGCGAAATGTCTAATTTTGGTAAAACTGTTAAAATATGCAATGTTATTTGCCAGAAATGATTAAGAACGTGTAAGAAACAGCTCAAGTACACGTAAATAGATTCTTACTACATTTACTGTCGTATTCAATCACGGAGGTTTCCAGAGGAAAGCTGTGAAATGACAAAAATACTTGTAACTTTTACAACTCTGGGTACTTCCGGTGGCATTTTCAGGGGACTGTGCTTTGAAATATTAAGTGTTCATGCTTACAGGTTCAGAATTGGTGTCTAAAGCCTTGGAATGACGAGAATAGTGTTTCTGTTTACACTTAAGGAGGATTGGCTTTGGCGTTTTTTTGTGTGAATCAGTTAAAATGGTGATGATTCCGGTAAATAATACTAAGCAAACTGTCTAATTGTGGTAAAACTGTTAAAATACACAATGATAGTTCCCAGAAATGCTTAAGAACGTGTAAGAAACAGCTCAAGTACACGTAAATAGATTCTTACTACATTTACTGTCGTATTCAATCACGGAGGTTTCCAGAGGAAAGCTGTGAAATGACAAAAATACTTGTAACTTTTACAACTCTGGGTACTTCCGGTGGCATTTTCAGGGGACTGTGCTTTGAAATATTAAGAGTTCATTCTTACAGGGCTCAGAATTGGTGTCTAAAGCCTTGGAATGACGAGAATAGTGTTTCTGTTTACAATTAAGGAGGATTGGCTTTAGCGTTTTTTTGTGTGAATCAGTTAAAATCGTGATGATTCCGGTAAATAATACTAAGCAAACTGTCTAATTGTGGTAAAATTGTTAAAATACACAATGATAGTTCCCAGAAATGATTAAGAACGTGTAAGAAACACCTCAAGTACATGTAAATATATTCTTACTACATTTACTGTCCTATTCAATGACGGAGGTTTCCAGTGGAAAGCTGTGAAATGACCTAAATACTGGTAATATTTACAACTCCGGGTACTTCCGGTGGCGTTTTCACGGGACTGTTCTTTCAAATATTAAGAGTTCATGCGTACAAAGCTCAGAATATGTGTCTAAAGCCTTCGAATGACGAGAATATTGTTTCTGTTTACAATTAAGGAGGATTGGCTTTGGCGTTTTTTTGTGTGAATCAGTTAAAATGGTGACGATTCCGGTAAATACTTCTAAGCAAACTGTCTAATTCTGGTTAAACTGTTACAATACACAATGTTAGTTCCCAGAAATGATGAAGAACGTGTGAGAAACACCTCAAGTACGCGTAAATAGATTCTTACTATATTTACTGTCCTATTCAATCACGGAGGTTTCCAGTGGAAAGCTGTGAAATGACGAAAATACTGGTAATATTTACAACTCCAGGTACTTCCGGTGGCGTTTTCACGGGACTGTGCTTTGAAATATTAAGAGTTCATGCTTACAGGGCTCAGAATTGGTGTCTAAACCCTTGGAATGACGAGAATAGTGTTTCTGTTTACAATTAAGGAGGATTGGCTTTGGCGTTTTTTTGTGTGAATCAGTTAAAATGGTGACGATTCCGGTAAATACTTCTAAGCAAACTGTCTAATTCTGGTAAAACTGTTACAATACACAATGTTAGTTCCCAGAAATGATGAAGAACGTTTGAGAAACACCTCAAGTACGCGTAAATAGATTCTTACTACATTTACTGTCGTATTCAATCACGGAGGTTTCCAGAGGAAAGCTGTGAAAGGACAAAAATACTTGTATCATATACAACTCTGGGTACTTCCGGTGGCATTTTCACGGGACTGTGCTTTGAAATATTAAGAGTTCATGCTTACAGGGCTCAGAATTGGTGTCTAAACCCTTGGAATGACGAGAATAGTGTTTCTGTTTAAAATTAAGGAGGATTGGCTTTGGCGTTTTTTTGTGTGAATCAGTTAAAATGGTGAGGATTCCAATCAATACTTCTAAGCAAACTGTCTAATTGTGGTAAAACTGTTAAAATACACAATGATAGTTCCCAGAAAAGTTGAAGAACGTGTAAGAAACACCTCAAGTACACGTAAATAGATTCTTACTACATTTACTGTCCTATTCAATCACGGAGGTTTCCAGTGGAAAGCTGTGAAATGACGAAAATACTGGTAATATTTACAACTCCGGGTACTTCCGGTGGCGTTTTCACGGGACTGTGCTTTGAAATATTAAGAGTTCATGCTTACAGAGCTCAGAATTGGTGTCTAAAGCCTTGGAATGACGAGAATAGTGTTTCTGTTTACAATTAAGGAGGATTGGCTTTGGCGTTTTTTTGTGTGAATAAGTTAAAATGGTGACGATTCCGGTAAATACTTCTAAGCGAAATGTCTAATTTTGGTAAAACTGTTAAAATATGCAATGTTATTTGCCAGAAATGATTAAGAACGTTTAAGAAACAGCTCAAGTACACGTAAATAGATTCTTACTACATTTACTGTCGTATTCAATCACGGAGGTTTCCAGAGGAAAGCTGTGAAATGACAAAAATACTTGTAACTTTTACAACTCTGGGTACTTCCGGTGGCATTTTCAGGGGACTGTGCTTTGAAATATTAAGTGTTCATGCTTACAGGTTCAGAATTGGTGTCTAAAGCCTTGGAATGACGAGAATAGTCTTTCTGTTTACACTTAAGGAGGATTGGCTTTGGCGTTTTTTTGTGTGAATCAGTTAAAATGGTGATGATTCCGGTAAATAATACTAAGCAAACTGTCTAATTGTGGTAAAACTGTTAAAATACACAATGATAGTTCCCAGAAATGCTTAAGAACGTGTAAGAAACAGCTCAAGTACACGTAAATAGATTCTTACTACATTTACTGTCGTATTCAATCACGGAGGTTTCCAGAGGAAAGCTGTGAAATGACAAAAATACTTGTAACTTTTACAACTCTGGGTACTTCCGGTGGCATTTTCAGGGGACTGTGCTTTGAAATATTAAGAGTTCATTCTTACAGGGCTCAGAATTGGTGTCTAAAGCCTTGGAATGACGAGAATAGTGTTTCTGTTTACAATTAAGGAGGATTGGCTTTGGCGTTTTTTTGTGTGAATCAGTTAAAATCGTGATGATTCCGGTAAATAATACTAAGCAAACTGTCTAATTGTGGTAAAATTGTTAAAATACACAATGATAGTTCCCAGAAATGATTAAGAACGTGTAAGAAACACCTCAAGTACATGTAAATATATTCTTACTACATTTACTGTCCTATTCAATGACGGAGGTTTCCAGTGGAAAGCTGTGAAATGACCTAAATACTGGTAATATTTACAACTCCGGGTACTTCCGGTGGCGTTTTCACGGGACTGTTCTTTCAAATATTAAGAGTTCATGCGTACAAAGCTCAGAATATGTGTCTAAAGCCTTCGAATGACGAGAATATTGTTTCTGTTTACAATTAAGGAGGATTGGCTTTGGCGTTTTTTTGTGTGAATCAGTTAAAATGGTGACGATTCCGGTAAATACTTCTAAGCAAACTGTCTAATTCTGGTTAAACTGTTACAATACACAATGTTAGTTCCCAGAAATGATGAAGAACGTGTGAGAAACACCTCAAGTACGCGTAAATAGATTCTTACTATATTTACTGTCCTATTCAATCACGGAGGTTTCCAGTGGAAAGCTGTGAAATGACGAAAATACTGGTAATATTTACAACTCCAGGTACTTCCGGTGGCGTTTTCACGGGACTGTGCTTTGAAATATTAAGAGTTCATGCTTACAGGGCTCAGAATTGGTGTCTAAACCCTTGGAATGACGAGAATAGTGTTTCTGTTTACAATTAAGGAGGATTGGCTTTGGCGTTTTTTTGTGTGAATCAGTTAAAATGGTGACGATTCCGGTAAATACTTCTAAGCAAACTGTCTAATTCTGGTAAAACTGTTACAATACACAATGTTAGTTCCCAGAAATGATGAAGAACGTTTGAGAAACACCTCAAGTACGCGTAAATAGATTCTTACTACATTTACTGTCGTATTCAATCACGGAGGTTTCCAGAGGAAAGCTGTGAAAGGACAAAAATACTTGTATCATATACAACTCTGGGTACTTCCGGTGGCATTTTCACGGGACTGTGCTTTGAAATATTAAGAGTTCATGCTTACAGGGCTCAGAATTGGTGTCTAAACCCTTGGAATGACGAGAATAGTGTTTCTGTTTAAAATTAAGGAGGATTGGCTTTGGCGTTTTTTTGTGTGAATCAGTTAAAATGGTGAGGATTCCAATCAATACTTCTAAGCAAACTGTCTAATTGTGGTAAAACTGTTAAAATACACAATGATAGTTCCCAGAAAAGTTGAAGAACGTGTAAGAAACACCTCAAGTACACGTAAATAGATTCTTACTACATTTACTGTCCTATTCAATCACGGAGGTTTCCAGTGGAAAGCTGTGAAATGACGAAAATACTGGTAATATTTACAACTCCGGGTACTTCCGGTGGCGTTTTCACGGGACTGTGCTTTGAAATATTAAGAGTTCATGCTTACAGAGCTCAGAATTGGTGTCTAAAGCCTTGGAATGACGAGAATAGTGTTTCTGTTTACAATTAAGGAGGATTGGCTTTGGCGTTTTTTTGTGTGAATAAGTTAAAATGGTGACGATTCCGGTAAATACTTCTAAGCGAAATGTCTAATTTTGGTAAAACTGTTAAAATATGCAATGTTATTTGCCAGAAATGATTAAGAACGTTTAAGAAACAGCTCAAGTACACGTAAATAGATTCTTACTACATTTACTGTCGTATTCAATCACGGAGGTTTCCAGAGGAAAGCTGTGAAATGACAAAAATACTTGTAACTTTTACAACTCTGGGTACTTCCGGTGGCATTTTCAGGGGACTGTGCTTTGAAATATTAAGTGTTCATGCTTACAGGTTCAGAATTGGTGTCTAAAGCCTTGGAATGACGAGAATAGTCTTTCTGTTTACACTTAAGGAGGATTGGCTTTGGCGTTTTTTTGTGTGAATCAGTTAAAATGGTGATGATTCCGGTAAATAATACTAAGCAAACTGTCTAATTGTGGTAAAACTGTTAAAATACACAATGATAGTTCCCAGAAATGCTTAAGAACGTGTAAGAAACAGCTCAAGTACACGTAAATAGATTCTTACTACATTTACTGTCGTATTCAATCACGGAGGTTTCCAGAGGAAAGCTGTGAAATGACAAAAATACTTGTAACTTTTACAACTCTGGGTACTTCCGGTGGCATTTTCAGGGGACTGTGCTTTGAAATATTAAGAGTTCATTCTTACAGGGCTCAGAATTGGTGTCTAAAGCCTTGGAATGACGAGAATAGTGTTTCTGTTTACAATTAAGGAGGATTGGCTTTGGCGTTTTTTTGTGTGAATCAGTTAAAATCGTGATGATTCCGGTAAATAATACTAAGCAAACTGTCTAATTGTGGTAAAATTGTTAAAATACACAATGATAGTTCCCAGAAATGATTAAGAACGTGTAAGAAACACCTCAAGTACATGTAAATATATTCTTACTACATTTACTGTCCTATTCAATGACGGAGGTTTCCAGTGGAAAGCTGTGAAATGACCTAAATACTGGTAATATTTACAACTCCGGGTACTTCCGGTGGCGTTTTCACGGGACTGTTCTTTCAAATATTAAGAGTTCATGCGTACAAAGCTCAGAATATGTGTCTAAAGCCTTCGAATGACGAGAATATTGTTTCTGTTTACAATTAAGGAGGATTGGCTTTGGCGTTTTTTTGTGTGAATCAGTTAAAATGGTGACGATTCCGGTAAATACTTCTAAGCAAACTGTCTAATTCTGGTTAAACTGTTACAATACACAATGTTAGTTCCCAGAAATGATGAAGAACGTGTGAGAAACACCTCAAGTACGCGTAAATAGATTCTTACTATATTTACTGTCCTATTCAATCACGGAGGTTTCCAGTGGAAAGCTGTGAAATGACGAAAATACTGGTAATATTTACAACTCCAGGTACTTCCGGTGGCGTTTTCACGGGACTGTGCTTTGAAATATTAAGAGTTCATGCTTACAGGGCTCAGAATTGGTGTCTAAACCCTTGGAATGACGAGAATAGTGTTTCTGTTTACAATTAAGGAGGATTGGCTTTGGCGTTTTTTTGTGTGAATCAGTTAAAATGGTGACGATTCCGGTAAATACTTCTAAGCAAACTGTCTAATTCTGGTAAAACTGTTACAATACACAATGTTAGTTCCCAGAAATGATGAAGAACGTTTGAGAAACACCTCAAGTACGCGTAAATAGATTCTTACTACATTTACTGTCGTATTCAATCACGGAGGTTTCCAGAGGAAAGCTGTGAAAGGACAAAAATACTTGTATCATGTACAACTCTGGGTACTTCCGGTGGCATTTTCACGGGACTGTGCTTTGAAATATTAAGAGTTCATGCTTACAGGGCTCAGAATTGGTGTCTAAACCCTTGGAATGATGAGAATAGTGTTTCTGTTTACAATTAAGGAGGATTGGCTTTGGCGTTTTTTTGTGTGAATCAGTTAAAATGGTGAGGATTCCAATCAATACTTCTAAGCAAACTGTCTAATTGTGGTAAAACTGTTAAAATACACAATGATAGTTCCCAGAAAAGTTGAAGAACGTGTAAGAAACACCTCAAGTACACGTAAATAGATTCTTACTACATTTACTGTCCTATTCAATCACGGAGGTTTCCAGTGGAAAGCTGTGAAATGACGAAAATACTGGTAATATTTACAACTCCGGGTACTTCCGGTGGCGTTTTCACGGGACTGTGCTTTGAAATATTAAGAGTTCATGCTTACAGAGCTCAGAATTGGTGTCTAAAGCCTTGGAATGACGAGAATAGTGTTTCTGTTTACAATTAAGGAGGATTGGCTTTGGCGTTTTTTTGTGTGAATAAGTTAAAATGGTGACGATTCCGGTAAATACTTCTAAGCGAAATGTCTAATTTTGGTAAAACTGTTAAAATATGCAATGTTATTTGCCAGAAATGATTAAGAACGTGTAAGAAACAGCTCAAGTACACGTAAATAGATTCTTACTACATTTACTGTCGTATTCAATCACGGAGGTTTCCAGAGGAAAGCTGTGAAATGACAAAAATACTTGTAACTTTTACAACTCTGGGTACTTCCGGTGGCATTTTCAGGGGACTGTGCTTTGAAATTTTAAGTGTTCATGCTTACAGGTTCAGAATTGGTGTCTAAAGCCTTGGAATGACGAGAATAGTGTTTCTGTTTACACTTAAGGAGGATTGGCTTTGGCGTTTTTTTGTGTGAATCAGTTAAAATGGTGATGATTCCGGTAAATAATAGTAAGCAAACTGTCTAATTGTGGTAAAACTGTTAAAATACACAATGATAGTCCCAGAAATGATTAAGAACGTGTAAGAAACAGCTCAAGTACACGTAAATAGATTCTTACTACATTTACTGTCCTATTCAATGACGGAGGTTTCCAGTGGAAAGCTGTGAAATGACGTAAATACTGGTAATATTTACAACTCTGGGTACTTCCGGTGGCGTTTTCACGGGACTGTGCTTTGAAATATTAAGAGTTCATGCTTACAGGGCTCGGAATTGGTGTCTAAACCCTTGGAATGACGAGAATAGTGTTTCTGTTTACAATTAAGGAGGATTGGCTTTGGCGTTTTTTTGTGTGAATCAGTTAAAATGGTGAGGATTCCAATCAATACTTCTAAGCAAACTGTCTAATTGTGGTAAAACTGTTAAAATACACAATGATAGTTCCCAGAAAAGTTGAAGAACGTGTAAGAAACACCTCAAGTACACGTAAATAGATTCTTACTACATTTACTCTCCGATTCAATCACGGAGGTTTCCAGTGGAAAGCTGTGAAATGACGAAAATACTGGTAATATTTACAACTCCGGGTACTTCCGGTGGCGTTTTCACGGGACTGTGCTTTGAAATATTAAGAGTTCATGCTTACAGAGCTCAGAATTGGTGTCTAAAGCCTTGGAATGACGAGAATAGTGTTTTTGTTTACAATTCAGGAGGATTGGCTTTGGCGTTTTTTTGTGTGAATAAGTTAAAATGATGACGATTCCGGTAAATACTTCTAAGCGAAATGTCTAATTTTGGTAAAACTGTTAAAATATGCAATGTTATTTGCCAGAAATGATTAAGAACGTGTAAGAAACAGCTCAAGTACACGTAAATAGATTCTTACTACATTTACTGTCGTATTCAATCACGGAGGTTTCCAGAGGAAAGCTGTGAAATGACAAAAATACTTGTAACTTTTACAACTCTGGGTACTTCCGGTGGCATTTTCAGGGGACTGTGCTTTGAAATATTAAGAGTTCATGCTTACAGGGCTCAGAATTGGTGTCTAAAGCCTTGGAATGACGAGAATAGTGTTTCTGTTTACAATTAAGGAGGATTGGCTTTGGCGTTTTTTTGTGTGAATCAGTTAAAATGGTGACGATTCCGGTAAATACTTCTAAGCAAACTGTCTAATTGTGGTAAAACTGTTAAAATACACAATGATAGTTCCCAGAAATGATTAAGAACGTGTAAGAAACAGTTCAAGTACACGTAAATAGATTCTTACTACATTTACTGTCGTATTCAATCACGGAGGTTTCCAGAGGAAAGCTGTGAAATGACAAAAATACTTGTAACTTTTACAACTCTGGGTACTTCCGGTGGCATTTTCACGGGACTGTGCTTTGAAATATTAAGAGTTCATGCTTACAGGGCTCAGAATTGGTGTCTAAAGCCTTGGAATGACGAGAATAGTGTTTCTGTTTACAATTAAGGATGATTGGCTTTGGCGTTTTTTTGTGTGAATCAGTTAAAATGGTGACGATTCCGGTAAATACTTCTAAGCAAACTGTCTAATTCTGGTTAAACTGTTACAATACACAAAGTTAGTTCCCAGAAATGATGAAGAACGTGTGAGAAACACCTCAAGTACGCGTAAATAGATTCTTACTATATTTACTGTCCTATTCAATCAGGGAGGTTTCCAGTGGAAAGCTGTGAAATGACGAAAATACTGGTAATATTTACAACTCCGGGTACTTCCGGTGGCGTTTTCACGGGACTGTGCTTTGAAATATTAAGAGTTCATGCTTACAGGGCTCAGAATTGGTGTCTAAACCCTTGGAATGACGAGAATAGTGTTTCTGTTTACAATTAAGGAGGATTGGCTTTGGCGTTTTTTTGTGTGAATAAGTTAAAATGGTGACGATTCCGGTAAATACTTCTAAGCGAAATGTCTAATTTTGGTAAAACTGTTAAAATATGCCATGTTATTTGCCAGAAATGATTAAGAACGTGTGAGAAACACCTCAATTACACGTAAATATATTCTTACTACATTTACTGTCGTATTCAATCACGGAGGTTTCCAGAGGAAAGCTGTGAAAGGACAAAAATACTTGTAACATATACAACTCTGGGTACTTCCGGTGGCATTTTCACGGGACTGTGCTTTGAAATATTAATAGTTCATGCTTACAGGGCTCAGAATTGGTGTCTAAACCCTTGGAATGACGAGAATAGTGTTTCTGTTTACAATTAAGGAGGATTGGCTTTGGCGTTTTTTTGTGTGAATCAGTTAAAATGGTGAGGATTCCAATCAATACTTCTAAGCAAACTGTCTAATTTTGGTAAAACTGTTAAAATACACAATGATAGTTCCCAGAAATGACGAAGAACGTGTAAGAAACACCTCAAGTACACGTAAATAGAGTCTTACTACATTTACTGTCTCATTCAGTCACGGAGGTTTCCAGTGGAAAGCTGTGAAATGACGAAAATACTGGTAATATTTACGTCTCCGGGTACTTCCGGTGGCGTTTTCACGGGACTGTGCTTTGAAATATTAAGAGTTCATGCTTACAGAGCTCAGAATTGGTGTCTAAAGCCTTGGAATGACGAGAATAGTGTTTATGTTTACAATTAAGGAGCATTGGCTTTGGCGTTTTTTTGTGTGAATCAGTTAAAATGGTGACGATTCCGGTAAATACTTCTAAGCAAACTGTCTAATTCTGGTAAAACTGTTACAATACACAATGTTAGTTCCCAGAAATGATGAAGAACGTTTGAGAAACACCTCAAGTACGCGTAAATAGATTCTTACTACATTTACTGTCGTATTCAATCACGGAGGTTTCCAGAGGAAAGCTGTGGAAGGACAAAAATACTTGTAACATATACAACTCTGGGTACTTCCGGTGGCATTTTCACGGGACTGTGCTTTGAAATATTAAGAGTTCATGCTTACAGGGCTCGGAATTGGTGTCTAAACCCTTGGAATGACGAGAATAGTGTTTCTGTTTACAATTAAGGAGGATTGGCTTTGGCGTTTTTTTGTGTGAATCAGTTAAAATGGTGACGATTCCAATCAATACTTCTAAGCAAACTGTCTAATTGTGGTAAAACTGTTAAAATACACAATGATAGTTCCCAGAAAAGTTGAAGAACGTGTAAGAAACACCTCAAGTACACGTAAATAGATTCTTACTACATTTACTGTCCTATTCAATCACGGAGGTTTCCAGTGGAAAGCTGTGAAATGACGAAAATACTGGTAATATTTACAACTCCGGGTACTTCCGGTGGCGTTTTCACGGGACTGTGCTTTGAAATATTAAGAGTTCATGCTTACGAGCTCAGAATTGGTGTCTAAAGCCTTGGAATGACGAGAATAGTGTTTATGTTTACAATTAAGGAGGATTGGCTTTGGCGTTTTTTTGTGTGAATAAGTTAAAATGGTGACGATTCCGGTAAATACTTCTAAGTGAAATGTCTAATTTTGGTAAAACTGTTAAAATATGCAATGTTATTTGCCAGAAATGATTAAGAACGTGTAAGAAACAGCTCAAGTACACGTAAATAGATTCTTACTACATTTACTGTCGTATTCAATCACGGAGGTTTCCAGAGGAAAGCTGTGAAATGACAAAAATACTTGTAACTTTTACAACTCTGGGTACTTCCGGTGGCATTTTCAGGGGACTGTGCTTTGAAATATTAAGTGTTCATGCTTACAGGTTCAGAATTGGTGTCTAAAGCCTTGGAATGACGAGAATAGTGTTTCTGTTTACACTTAAGGAGGATTGGCTTTGGCGTTTTTTTGTGTGAATCAGTTAAAATGGTGATGATTCCGGTAAATAATACTAAGCAAACTGTCTAATTGTGGTAAAACTGTTAAAATACACAATGATAGTTCCCAGAAATGCTTAAGAACGTGTAAGAAACAGCTCAAGTACACGTAAATAGATTCTTACTACATTTACTGTCGTATTCAATCACGGAGGTTTCCAGAGGAAAGCTGTGAAATGACAAAAATACTTGTAACTTTTACAACTCTGGGTACTTCCGGTGGCATTTTCAGGGGACTGTGCTTTGAAATATTAAGTGTTCATGCTTACAGGTTCAGAATTGGTGTCTAAAGCCTTGGAATGACGAGAATAGTGTTTCTGTTTACACTTAAGGAGGATTGGCTTTGGCGTTTTTTTGTGTGAATCAGTTAAAATGGTGATGATTCCGGTAAATAATACTAAGCAAACTGTCTAATTGTGGTAAAACTGTTAAAATACACAATGATAGTTCCCAGAAATGCTTAAGAACGTGTAAGAAACAGCTCAAGTACACGTAAATAGATTCTTACTACATTTACTGTCGTATTCAATCACGGAGGTTTCCAGAGGAAAGCTGTGAAATGACAAAAATACTTGTAACTTTTACAACTCTGGGTACTTCCGGTGGCATTTTCAGGGGACTGTGCTTTGAAATATTAAGAGTTCATTCTTACAGGGCTCAGAATTGGTGTCTAAAGCCTTGGAATGACGAGAATAGTGTTTCTGTTTACAATTAAGGAGGATTGGCTTTGGCGTTTTTTTGTGTGAATCAGTTAAAATCGTGATGATTCCGGTAAATAATACTAAGCAAACTGTCTAATTGTGGTAAAATTGTTAAAATACACAATGATAGTTCCCAGAAATGATTAAGAACGTGTAAGAAACACCTCAAGTACATGTAAATATATTCTTACTACATTTACTGTCCTATTCAATGACGGAGGTTTCCAGTGGAAAGCTGTGAAATGACCTAAATACTGGTAACATTTACAACTCCGGGTACTTCCGGTGGCGTTTTCACGGGACTGTTCTTTCAAATATTAAGAGTTCATGCGTACAAAGGTCAGAATATGTGTCTAAAGCCTTCGAATGACGAGAATATTGTTTCTGTTTACAATTAAGGAGGATTGGCTTTGGCGTTTTTTTGTGTGAATCAGTTAAAATGGTGACGATTCCGGTAAATACTTCTAAGCAAACTGTCTAATTCTGGTTAAACTGTTACAATACACAATGTTAGTTCCCAGAAATGATGAAGAACGTGTGAGAAACACCTCAAGTACGCGTAAATAGATTCTTACTATATTTACTGTCCTATTCAATCACGGAGGTTTCCAGTGGAAAGCTGTGAAATGACGAAAATACTGGTAATATTTACAACTCCAGGTACTTCCGGTGGCGTTTTCACGGGACTGTGCTTTGAAATATTAAGAGTTCATGCTTACAGGGCTCAGAATTGGTGTCTAAACCCTTGGAATGACGAGAATAGTGTTTCTGTTTACAATTAAGGAGGATTGGCTTTGGCGTTTTTTTGTGTGAATCAGTTAAAATGGTGACGATTCCGGTAAATACTTCTAAGCAAACTGTCTAATTCTGGTAAAACTGTTACAATACACAATGTTAGTTCCCAGAAATGATGAAGAACGTTTGAGAAACACCTCAAGTACACGTAAATAGATTCTTACTACATTTACTGTCGTATTCAATCACGGAGGTTTCCAGAGGAAAGCTGTGAAAGGACAAAAATACTTGTATCATGTACAACTCTGGGTACTTCCGGTGGCATTTTCACAGGACTGTGCTTTGAAATATTAAGAGTTCATGCTTACAGGGCTCAGAATTGGTGTCTAAACCCTTGGAATGACGAGAATAGTGTTTCTGTTTACAATTAAGGAGGATTGGCTTTGGCGTTTTTTTGTGTGAATCAGTTAAAATGGTGAGGATTCCAATCAATACTTCTAAGCAAACTGTCTAATTGTGGTAAAACTGTTAAAATACACAATGATAGTTCCCAGAAAAGTTGAAGAACGTGTAAGAAACACCTCAAGTACACGTAAATAGATTCTTACTACATTTACTGTCCTATTCAATCACGGAGGTTTCCAGTGGAAAGCTGTGAAATGACGAAAATACTGGTAATATTTACAACTCCGGGTACTTCCGGTGGCGTTTTCACGGGACTGTGCTTTGAAATATTAAGAGTTCATGCTTACAGAGCTCAGAATTGGTGTCTAAAGCCTTGGAATGACGAGAATAGTGTTTATGTTTACAATTCAGGAGGATTGGCTTTGGCGTTTTTTTGTGTGAATAAGTTAAAATGGTGACGATTCCGGTAAATACTTCTAAGCGAAATGTCTAATTTTGGTAAAACTGTTAAAATATGCAATGTTATTTGCCAGAAATGATTAAGAACGTGTAAGAAACAGCTCAAGTACACGTAAATAGATTCTTACTACATTTACTGTCGTATTCAATCACGGAGGTTTCCAGAGGAAAGCTGTGAAATGACAAAAATACTTGTAACTTTTACAACTCTGGGTACTTCCGGTGGCATTTTCAGGGGACTGTGCTTTGAAATTTTAAGTGTTCATGCTTACAGGTTCAGAATTGGTGTCTAAAGCCTTGGAATGACGAGAATAGTGTTTCTGTTTACACTTAAGGAGGATTGGCTTTGGCGTTTTTTTGTGTGAATCAGTTAAAATGGTGATGATTCCGGTAAATAATACTAAGCAAACTGTCTAATTGTGGTAAAACTGTTAAAATACACAATGATAGTCCCAGAAATGATTAAGAACGTGTAAGAAACAGCTCAAGTACACGTAAATAGATTCTTACTACATTTACTGTCCTATTCAATGACGGAGGTTTCCAGTGGAAAGCTGTGAAATGACGTAAATACTGGTAATATTTACAACTCTGGGTACTTCCGGTGGCGTTTTCACGGGACTGTGCTTTGAAATATTAAGAGTTCATGCTTACAGGGCTCGGAATTGGTGTCTAAACCCTTGGAATGACGAGAATAGTGTTTCTGTTTACAATTAAGGAGGATTGGCTTTGGCGTTTTTTTGTGTGAATCAGTTAAAATGGTGAGGATTCCAATCAATACTTCTAAGCAAACTGTCTAATTGTGGTAAAACTGTTAAAATACACAATGATAGTTCCCAGAAAAGTTGAAGAACGTGTAAGAAACACCTCAAGTACACGTAAATAGATTCTTACTACATTTACTCTCCGATTCAATCACGGAGGTTTCCAGTGGAAAGCTGTGAAATGACGAAAATACTGGTAATATTTACAACTCCGGGTACTTCCGGTGGCGTTTTCACGGGACTGTGCTTTGAAATATTAAGAGTTCATGCTTACAGAGCTCAGAATTGGTGTCTAAAGCCTTGGAATGACGAGAATAGTGTTTATGTTTACAATTAAGGAGGATTGGCTTTGGCGTTTTTTTGTGTGAATAAGTTAAAATGGTGACGATTCCGGTAAATACTTCTAAGTGAAATGTCTAATTTTGGTAAAACTGTTAAAATATGCAATGTTATTTGCCAGAAATGATTAAGAACGTGTAAGAAACAGCTCAAGTACACGTAAATAGATTCTTACTACATTTACTGTCGTATTCAATCACGGAGGTTTCCAGAGGAAAGCTGTGAAATGACAAAAATACTTGTAACTTTTACAACTCTGGGTACTTCCGGTGGCATTTTCAGGGGACTGTGCTTTGAAATATTAAGAGTTCATGCTTACAGGGCTCAGAATTGGTGTCTAAACCCTTGGAATGACGAGAATAGTGTTTCTGTTTACAATTAAGGAGGATTGGCATTGGCGTTTTTTTGTGTGAATCAGTTAAAATGGTGACGGTTCCGTTAAATACTTCTAAGGGAAATGTCTAATTTTGGTAAAACTGTTAAAGTACACAATGATAGTTCCCAGAAATGATTAAGAACATGTAAGAAACACCTCAAGTACACGTAAATAGATTCTTACAACATTTACTGTCCTATTCAATGACGGAGGTTTCCAGTGGAAAGCTGTGAAATGACGTAAATACTGGTAATATTTACAACTACGGGTACTTCCGGTGGCGTTTTCACGGGACTGTTCTTTCAAATATTAAGAGTTCATGCGTACAAAGCTCAGAATATGTGTCTAAAGCCTTCGAATGACGAGAATATTGTTTCTGTTTACAAGTAAGGAGGATTGGCTTTGGCGTTTTTTTGTGTGAATCAGTTAAAATGGTGACGATTCCGGTAAATACTTCTAAGCAAACTGTCTAATTCTGGTAAAGCTGTTACAATACACAATGTTAGTTCCCAGAAATGATGAAGAACGTTTGAAAAACACCTCAAGTACGCGTAAATAGATTCTTACTACATTTACTGTCGTATTCAATCACGGAGGTTTCCAGAGGAAAGCTGTGAAAGGACAAAAATACTTGTAACATATACAACTCTGGGTACTTCCGGTGGCATTTTCACGGGACTGTTCTTTCAAATATTAAGAGTTCATGCTTACAGGGCTCAGAATTGGTGTCTAAACCCTTGGAATGACGAGAATAGTGTTTCTGTTTAGAATTAAGGAGGATTGGCTTTGGCGTTTTTTTGTGTGAATCAGTTAAAATGGTGACGATTCCAATCAATACTTCTAAGCAAACTGTCTAATTGTGGTAAAACTGTTAAAATACACAATGATAGTTCCCAGAAAAGTTGAAGAACGTGTAAGAAACACCTCAAGTACACGTAAATAGATTCTTACTACATTTACTGTCGTATTCAATCACGGAGGTTTCCAGTGGAAAGCTGTGAAATGACGAAAATACTGGTAATATTTACAACTCCGGGTACTTCCGGTGGCGTTATCACGGGACTCTGCTTTGAAATATTAAGAGTTCATGCTTACAGAGCTCAGAATTGGTGTCTAAAGCCTTCGAATGACGAGAATATTGTTTCTGTTTACAATTAAGGAGGATTGGCTTTGTCGTTTTTTTGTGTGAATCAGTTAAAATGGTGACGATTCCGGTAAATACTTCTAAGCAAACTGTCTAATTCTGGTAAAACTGTTACAATACATAATGTTAGTTCCCAGAAATGATTAAGAACGTGTGAGAAACACCTCAAGTACACGTAAATATATTCTTACTACATTTACTGTCGTATTTAATCACGGAGGTTTCCAGAGGAAAGCTGTGAAAGGACAAAAATACTTGTAACATATACAACTCTGGGTACTTCCGGTGGCATTTTCACGGGACTGTGCTTTGAAATATTAAGAGTTCATGCTTACAGGGCTCAGAATTGGTGTCTAAACCCTTGGAATGACGAGAATAGTGTTTCTGTTTACAATTAAGGAGGATTGGCTTTGGCGTTTTTTTGTGTGAATCAGTTAAAATGGTGAGGATTCCAATCAATACTTCTAAGCAAACTGTCTAATTTTGGTAAAACTGTTAAAATACACAATGATAGTTCCCAGAAATGACGAAGAACGTGTAAGAAACAACTCAAGTACACGTAAATATATTCTTACTACATTTACTGTCTCATTCAGTCACGGAGGTTTCCAGTGGAAAGCTGTGAAATGACGAAAATACTGGTAATATTTACGTCTCCGGGTACTTCCGGTGGCGTTTTCACGGGACTGTGCTTTGAAATATTAAGAGTTCATGCTTACAGAGCTCAGAATTGGTGTCTAAAGCCTTGGAATGACGAGAATAGTGTTTATGTTTACAATTAAGGAGGATTGGCTTTGGCGTTTTTTTGTGTGAATCAGTTAAAATGGTGACGATTCCGGTAAATACTTCTAAGCAAACTGTCTAATTCTGGTAAAACTGTTACAATACACAATGTTAGTTCCCAGAAATGATGAAGAACGTTTGAGAAACACCTCAAGTACGCGTAAATAGATTCTTACTACATTTACTGTCGTATTCAATCACGGAGGTTTCCAGAGGAAAGCTGTGGAAGGACAAAAATTCTTGTAACATATACAACTCTGGGTACTTCCGGTGGCATTTTCACGGGACTGTGCTTTGAAATATTAAGAGTTCATGCTTACAGAGCTCAGAATTGGTGTCTAAACCCTTGGAATGACGAGAATAGTGTTTCTGTTTACAATTAAGGAGGATTGGCTTTGGCGTTTTTTTGTGTGAATCAGTTAAAATGGTGACGATTCCAATCAATACTTCTAAGCAAACTGTCTAATTGTGGTAAAACTGTTAAAATACACAATGATAGTTCCCAGAAAAGTTGAAGAACGTGTAAGAAACACCTCAAGTACACGTAAATAGATTCTTACTACATTTACTGTCCTATTCAATCACGGAGGTTTCCAGTGGAAAGCTGTGAAATGACGAAAATACTGGTAATATTTACAACTCCGGGTACTTCCGGTGGCGTTTTCACGGGATTGTGCTTTGAAATATTAAGAGTTCATGCTTACGAGCTCAGAATTGGTGTCTAAAGCCTTGGAATGACGAGAATAGTGTTTATGTTTACAATTAAGGAGGATTGGCTTTGGCGTTTTTTTGTGTGAATAAGTTAAAATGGTGACGATTCCGGTAAATACTTCTAAGTGAAATGTCTAATTTTGGTAAAACTGTTAAAATATGCAATGTTATTTGCCAGAAATGATTAAGAACGTGTAAGAAACAGCTCAAGTACACGTAAATAGATTCTTACTACATTTACTGTCGTATTCAATCACGGAGGTTTCCAGAGGAAAGCTGTGAAATGACAAAAATACTTGTAACTTTTACAACTCTGGGTACTTCCGGTGGCATTTTCAGGGGACTGTGCTTTGAAATATTAAGAGTTCATGCTTACAGGGCTCAGAATTGGTGTCTAAACCCTTGGAATGACGAGAATAGTGTTTCTGTTTACAATTAAGGAGGATTGGCATTGGCGTTTTTTTGTGTGAATCAGTTAAAATGGTGACGGTTCCGTTAAATACTTCTAAGGGAAATGTCTAATTTTGGTAAAACTGTTAAAGTACACAATGATAGTTCCCAGAAATGATTAAGAACATGTAAGAAACACCTCAAGTACACGTAAATAGATTCTTACAACATTTACTGTCCTATTCAATGACGGAGGTTTCCAGTGGAAAGCTGTGAAATGACGTAAATACTGGTAATATTTACAACTACGGGTACTTCCGGTGGCGTTTTCACGGGACTGTTCTTTCAAATATTAAGAGTTCATGCGTACAAAGCTCAGAATATGTGTCTAAAGCCTTCGAATGACGAGAATATTGTTTCTGTTTACAAGTAAGGAGGATTGGCTTTGGCGTTTTTTTGTGTGAATCAGTTAAAATGGTGACGATTCCGGTAAATACTTCTAAGCAAACTGTCTAATTCGGGTAAAGCTGTTACAATACACAATGTTAGTTCCCAGAAATGATGAAGAACGTTTGAGAAACACCTCAAGTACGCGTAAATAGATTCTTACTACATTTACTGTCGTATTCAATCACGGAGGTTTCCAGAGGAAAGCTGTGAAAGGACAAAAATACTTGTAACATATACAACTCTGGGTACTTCCGGTGGCATTTTCACGGGACTGTTCTTTCAAATATTAAGAGTTCATGCTTACAGGGCTCAGAATTGGTGTCTAAACCCTTGGAATGACGAGAATAGTGTTTCTGTTTACAATTAAGGAGGATTGGCTTTGGCGTTTTTTTGTGTGAATCAGTTAAAATGGTGAGGATTCCAATCAATACTTCTAAGCAAACTGTCTAATTGTGGTAAAACTGTTAAAATACACAATGATAGTTCCCAGAAAAGTTGAAGAACGTGTAAGAAACACCTCAAGTACACGTAAATAGATTCTTACTACATTTACTGTCCGATTCAATCACGGAGGTTTCCAGTGGAAAGCTGTGAAATGACGAAAATACTGGTAATATTTACAACTCCGGGTACTTCCGGTGGCGTTTTCACGGGACTCTGCTTTGAAATATTAAGAGTTCATGCTTACAGAGCTCAGAATTGGTGTCAGAAGCCTTCGAATGAAGAGAATATTGTTTCTGTTTACAATTAAGGAGGATTGGCTTTGGCGTTTTTTTGTGTGAATCAGTTAAAATGGTGACGATTCCGGTAAATACTTCTAAGCAAACTGTCTAATTCTGGTAAAACTGTTACAATACAAAATGTTAGTTCCCAGAAATGATTAAGAACGTGTGAGAAACACCTCAAGTACACGTAAATATATTCTTACTACATTTACTGTCGTATTTAATCACGGAGGTTTCCAGAGGAAAGCTGTGAAAGGACAAAAATACTTGTAACATATACAACTCTGGGTACTTCCGGTGGCATTTTCACGGGACTGTGCTTTGAAATATTAAGAGTTCATGCTTACAGGGCTCAGAATTGGTGTCTAAACCCTTGGAATGACGAGAATAGTGTTTCTGTTTACAATTAAGGAGGATTGGCTTTGGCGTTTTTTTGTGTGAATCAGTTAAAATGGTGAGGATTCCAATCAATACTTCTAAGCAAACTGTCTAATTTTGGTAAAACTGTTAAAATACACAATGATAGTTCCCAGAAATGACGAAGAACGTGTAAGAAACAACTCAAGTACACGTAAATATATTCTTACTACATTTACTGTCTCATTCAGTCACGGAGGTTTCCAGTGGAAAGCTGTGAAATGACGAAAATACTGGTAATATTTACGTCTCCGGGTACTTCCGGTGGCGTTTTCACGGGACTGTGCTTTGAAATATTAAGAGTTCATGCTTACAGAGCTCAGAATTGGTGTCTAAAGCCTTGGAATGACGAGAATAGTGTTTCTGTTTACAATTAAGGAGGATTGGCTTTGGCGTTTTTTTGTGTGAATCAGTTAAAATGGTGACGATTCCGGTAAATACTTCTAAGCAAACTGTCTAATTCTGGTAAAACTGTTACAATACACAATGTTAGTTCCCAGAAATGATGAAGAACGTTTGAGAAACACCTCAAGTACGCGTAAATAGATTCTTACTACATTTACTGTCGTATTCAATCACGGAGGTTTCCAGAGGAAAGCTGTGGAAGGACAAAAATACTTGTAACATATACAACTCTGGGTACTTCCGGTGGCATTTTCACGGGATTGTGCTTTGAAATATTAAGAGTTCATGCTTACAGGGCTCGGAATTGGTGTCTAAAGCCTTGGAATGACGAGAATAGTGTTTCTGTTTACAATTAAGGAGGATTGGCTTTGGCGTTTTTTTGTGTGAATCAGTTAAAATGGTGACGATTCCAATCAATACTTCTAAGCAAACTGTCTAATTGTGGTAAAACTGTTAAAATACACAATGAGAGTTCCCAGAAAAGTTGAAGAACGTGTAAGAAACACCTCAAGTACACGTAAATAGATTCTTACTACATTTACTGTCCGATTCAATCACGGAGGTTTCCAGTGGAAAGCTGTGAAATGACGAAAATACTGGTAATATTTACAACTCCGGGTACTTCCGGTGGCGTTTTCACGGGACTGTGCTTTGAAATATTAAGAGTTCATTCTTACGAGCTCAGAATTGGTGTCTAAAGCCTTGGAATGACGAGAATAGTGTTTATGTTTACAATTAAGGAGGATTGGCTTTGGCGTTTTTTTGTGTGAATAAGTTAAAATGGTGACGATTCCGGTAAATACTTCTAAGTGAAATGTCTAATTTTGGTAAAACTGTTAAAATATGCAATGTTATTTGCCAGAAATGATTAAGAACGTGTAAGAAACAGCTCAAGTACACGTAAATAGATTCTTACTACATTTACTGTCGTATTCAATCACGGAGGTTTCCAGAGGAAAGCTGTGAAATGACAAAAATACTTGTAACTTTTACAACTCTGGGTACTTCCGGTGGCATTTTCAGGGGACTGTGCTTTGAAATATTAAGAGTTCATGCTTACAGGGCTCAGAATTGGTGTCTAAACCCTTGGAATGACGAGAATAGTGTTTCTGTTTACAATTAAGGAGGATTGGCATTGGCGTTTTTTTGTGTGAATCAGTTAAAATGGTGACGGTTCCGTTAAATACTTCTAAGGGAAATGTCTAATTTTGGTAAAACTGTTAAAGTACACAATGATAGTTCCCAGAAATGATTAAGAACATGTAAGAAACACCTCAAGTACACGTAAATAGATTCTTACAACATTTACTGTCCTATTCAATGACGGAGGTTTCCAGTGGAAAGCTGTGAAATGACGTAAATACTGGTAATATTTACAACTACGGGTACTTCCGGTGGCGTTTTCACGGGACTGTTCTTTCAAATATTAAGAGTTCATGCGTACAAAGCTCAGAATATGTGTCTAAAGCCTTCGAATGACGAGAATATTGTTTCTGTTTACAAGTAAGGAGGATTGGCTTTGGCGTTTTTTTGTGTGAATCAGTTAAAATGGTGACGATTCCGGTAAATACTTCTAAGCAAACTGTCTAATTCTGGTAAAGCTGTTACAATACACAATGTTAGTTCCCAGAAATGATGAAGAACGTTTGAGAAACACCTCAAGTACGCGTAAATAGATTCTTACTACATTTACTGTCGTATTCAATCACGGAGGTTTCCAGAGGAAAGCTGTGAAAGGACAAAAATACTTGTAACATATACAACTCTGGGTTCTTCCGGTGGCATTTTCACGGGACTGTTCTTTCAAATATTAAGAGTTCATGCTTACAGGGCTCAGAATTGGTGTCTAAACCCTTGGAATGACGAGAATAGTGTTTCTGTTTAGAATTAAGGAGGATTGGCTTTGGCGTTTTTTTGTGTGAATCAGTTAAAATGGTGACGATTCCAATCAATACTTCTAAGCAAACTGTCTAATTGTGGTAAAACTGTTAAAATACACAATGATAGTTCCCAGAAAAGTTGAAGAACGTGTAAGAAACACCTCAAGTACACGTAAATAGATTCTTACTACATTTACTGTCGTATTCAATCACGGAGGTTTCCAGTGGAAAGCTGTGAAATGACGAAAATACTGGTAATATTTACAACTCCGGGTACTTCCGGTGGCGTTATCACGGGACTCTGCTTTGAAATATTAAGAGTTCATGCTTACAGAGCTCAGAATTGGTGTCTAAAGCCTTCGAATGACGAGAATATTGTTTCTGTTTACAATTAAGGAGGATTGGCTTTGTCGTTTTTTTGTGTGAATCAGTTAAAATGGTGACGATTCCGGTAAATACTTCTAAGCAAACTGTCTAATTCTGGTAAAACTGTTACAATACAAAATGTTAGTTCCCAGAAATGATTAAGAACGTGTGAGAAACACCTCAAGTACACGTAAATATATTCTTACTACATTTACTGTCGTATTTAATCACGGAGGTTTCCAGAGGAAAGCTGTGAAAGGACAAAAATACTTGTAACATATACAACTCTGGGTACTTCCGGTGGCATTTTCACGGGACTGTGCTTTGAAATATTAAGAGTTCATGCTTACAGGGCTCAGAATTGGTGTCTAAACCCTTGGAATGACGAGAATAGTGTTTCTGTTTACAATTAAGGAGGATTGGCTTTGGCGTTTTTTTGTGTGAATCAGTTAAAATGGTGAGGATTCCAATCAATACTTCTAAGCAAACTGTCTAATTTTGGTAAAACTGTTAAAATACACAATGATAGTTCCCAGAAATGACGAAGAACGTGTAAGAAACAACTCAAGTACACGTAAATATATTCTTACTACATTTACTGTCTCATTCAGTCACGGAGGTTTCCAGTGGAAAGCTGTGAAATGACGAAAATACTGGTAATATTTACGTCTCCGGGTACTTCCGGTGGCGTTTTCACGGGACTGTGCTTTGAAATATTAAGAGTTCATGCTTACAGAGCTCAGAATTGGTGTCTAAAGCCTTGGAATGACGAGAATAGTGTTTATGTTTACAATTAAGGAGGATTGGCTTTGGCGTTTTTTTGTGTGAATCAGTTAAAATGGTGACGATTCCGGTAAATACTTCTAAGCAAACTGTCTAATTCTGGTAAAACTGTTACAATACACAATGTTAGTTCCCAGAAATGATGAAGAACGTTTGAGAAACACCTCAAGTACGCGTAAATAGATTCTTACTACATTTACTGTCGTATTCAATCACGGAGGTTTCCAGAGGAAAGCTGTGGAAGGACAAAAATTCTTGTAACATATACAACTCTGGGTACTTCCGGTGGCATTTTCACGGGACTGTGCTTTGAAATATTAAGAGTTCATGCTTACAGAGCTCAGAATTGGTGTCTAAACCCTTGGAATGACGAGAATAGTGTTTCTGTTTACAATTAAGGAGGATTGGCTTTGGCGTTTTTTTGTGTGAATCAGTTAAAATGGTGACGATTCCAATCAATACTTCTAAGCAAACTGTCTAATTGTGGTAAAACTGTTAAAATACACAATGATAGTTCCCAGAAAAGTTGAAGAACGTGTAAGAAACACCTCAAGTACACGTAAATAGATTCTTACTACATTTACTGTCCTATTCAATCACGGAGGTTTCCAGTGGAAAGCTGTGAAATGACGAAAATACTGGTAATATTTACAACTCCGGGTACTTCCGGTGGCGTTTTCACGGGATTGTGCTTTGAAATATTAAGAGTTCATGCTTACGAGCTCAGAATTGGTGTCTAAAGCCTTGGAATGACGAGAATAGTGTTTATGTTTACAATTAAGGAGGATTGGCTTTGGCGTTTTTTTGTGTGAATAAGTTAAAATGGTGACGATTCCGGTAAATACTTCTAAGTGAAATGTCTAATTTTGGTAAAACTGTTAAAATATGCAATGTTATTTGCCAGAAATGATTAAGAACGTGTAAGAAACAGCTCAAGTACACGTAAATAGATTCTTACTACATTTACTGTCGTATTCAATCACGGAGGTTTCCAGAGGAAAGCTGTGAAATGACAAAAATACTTGTAACTTTTACAACTCTGGGTACTTCCGGTGGCATTTTCAGGGGACTGTGCTTTGAAATATTAAGAGTTCATGCTTACAGGGCTCAGAATTGGTGTCTAAACCCTTGGAATGACGAGAATAGTGTTTCTGTTTACAATTAAGGAGGATTGGCATTGGCGTTTTTTTGTGTGAATCAGTTAAAATGGTGACGGTTCCGTTAAATACTTCTAAGGGAAATGTCTAATTTTGGTAAAACTGTTAAAGTACACAATGATAGTTCCCAGAAATGATTAAGAACATGTAAGAAACACCTCAAGTACACGTAAATAGATTCTTACAACATTTACTGTCCTATTCAATGACGGAGGTTTCCAGTGGAAAGCTGTGAAATGACGTAAATACTGGTAATATTTACAACTACGGGTATTTCCGGTGGCGTTTTCACGGGACTGTTCTTTCAAATATTAAGAGTTCATGCGTACAAAGCTCAGAATATGTGTCTAAAGCCTTCGAATGACGAGAATATTGTTTCTGTTTACAAGTAAGGAGGATTGGCTTTGGCGTTTTTTTGTGTGAATCAGTTAAAATGGTGACGATTCCGGTAAATACTTCTAAGCAAACTGTCTAATTCGGGTAAAGCTGTTACAATACACAATGTTAGTTCCCAGAAATGATGAAGAACGTTTGAGAAACACCTCAAGTACGCGTAAATAGATTCTTACTACATTTACTGTCGTATTCAATCACGGAGGTTTCCAGAGGAAAGCTGTGAAAGGACAAAAATACTTGTAACATATACAACTCTGGGTACTTCCGGTGGCATTTTCACGGGACTGTTCTTTCAAATATTAAGAGTTCATGCTTACAGGGCTCAGAATTGGTGTCTAAACCCTTGGAATGACGAGAATAGTGTTTCTGTTTACAATTAAGGAGGATTGGCTTTGGCGTTTTTTTGTGTGAATCAGTTAAAATGGTGAGGATTCCAATCAATACTTCTAAGCAAACTGTCTAATTGTGGTAAAACTGTTAAAATACACAATGATAGTTCCCAGAAAAGTTGAAGAACGTGTAAGAAACACCTCAAGTACACGTAAATAGATTCTTACTACATTTACTGTCCGATTCAATCACGGAGGTTTCCAGTGGAAAGCTGTGAAATGACGAAAATACTGGTAATATTTACAACTCCGGGTACTTCCGGTGGCGTTTTCACGGGACTCTGCTTTGAAATATTAAGAGTTCATGCTTACAGAGCTCAGAATTGGTGTCAGAAGCCTTCGAATGAAGAGAATATTGTTTCTGTTTACAATTAAGGAGGATTGGCTTTGGCGTTTTTTTGTGTGAATCAGTTAAAATGGTGACGATTCCGGTAAATACTTCTAAGCAAACTGTCTAATTCTGGTAAAACTGTTACAATACAAAATGTTAGTTCCCAGAAATGATTAAGAACGTGTGAGAAACACCTCAAGTACACGTAAATATATTCTTACTACATTTACTGTCGTATTTAATCACGGAGGTTTCCAGAGGAAAGCTGTGAAAGGACAAAAATACTTGTAACATATACAACTCTGGGTACTTCCGGTGGCATTTTCACGGGACTGTGCTTTGAAATATTAAGAGTTCATGCTTACAGGGCTCAGAATTGGTGTCTAAACCCTTGGAATGACGAGAATAGTGTTTCTGTTTACAATTAAGGAGGATTGGCTTTGGCGTTTTTTTGTGTGAATCAGTTAAAATGGTGAGGATTCCAATCAATACTTCTAAGCAAACTGTCTAATTTTGGTAAAACTGTTAAAATACACAATGATAGTTCCCAGAAATGACGAAGAACGTGTAAGAAACAACTCAAGTACACGTAAATATATTCTTACTACATTTACTGTCTCATTCAGTCACGGAGGTTTCCAGTGGAAAGCTGTGAAATGACGAAAATACTGGTAATATTTACGTCTCCGGGTACTTCCGGTGGCGTTTTCACGGGACTGTGCTTTGAAATATTAAGAGTTCATGCTTACAGAGCTCAGAATTGGTGTCTAAAGCCTTGGAATGACGAGAATAGTGTTTCTGTTTACAATTAAGGAGGATTGGCTTTGGCGTTTTTTTGTGTGAATCAGTTAAAATGGTGACGATTCCGGTAAATACTTCTAAGCAAACTGTCTAATTCTGGTAAAACTGTTACAATACACAATGTTAGTTCCCAGAAATGATGAAGAACGTTTGAGAAACACCTCAAGTACGCGTAAATAGATTCTTACTACATTTACTGTCGTATTCAATCACGGAGGTTTCCAGAGGAAAGCTGTGGAAGGACAAAAATACTTGTAACATATACAACTCTGGGTACTTCCGGTGGCATTTTCACGGGATTGTGCTTTGAAATATTAAGAGTTCATGCTTACAGGGCTCGGAATTGGTGTCTAAAGCCTTGGAATGACGAGAATAGTGTTTCTGTTTACAATTAAGGAGGATTGGCTTTGGCGTTTTTTTGTGTGAATCAGTTAAAATGGTGACGATTCCAATCAATACTTCTAAGCAAACTGTCTAATTGTGGTAAAACTGTTAAAATACACAATGAGAGTTCCCAGAAAAGTTGAAGAACGTGTAAGAAACACCTCAAGTACACGTAAATAGATTCTTACTACATTTACTGTCCGATTCAATCACGGAGGTTTCCAGTGGAAAGCTGTGAAATGACGAAAATACTGGTAATATTTACAACTCCGGGTACTTCCGGTGGCGTTTTCACGGGACTGTGCTTTGAAATATTAAGAGTTCATTCTTACGAGCTCAGAATTGGTGTCTAAAGCCTTGGAATGACGAGAATAGTGTTTATG
Organism: Myotis daubentonii; assembly: GCF_963259705.1. NCBI lineage: Eukaryota > Metazoa > Chordata > Mammalia > Chiroptera > Vespertilionidae > Myotis > Myotis daubentonii. The sequence continues at coordinate 27,362 of NW_026775454.1, forward strand.
TTTACAATTAAGGAGGATTGGCTTTGGCGTTTTTTTGTGTGAATAAGTTAAAATGGTGACGATTCCGGTAAATACTTCTAAGTGAAATGTCTAATTTTGGTAAAACTGTTAAAATATGCAATGTTATTTGCCAGAAATGATTAAGAACGTGTAAGAAACAGCTCAAGTACACGTAAATAGATTCTTACTACATTTACTGTCGTATTCAATCACGGAGGTTTCCAGAGGAAAGCTGTGAAATGACAAAAATACTTGTAACTTTTACAACTCTGGGTACTTCCGGTGGCATTTTCAGGGGACTGTGCTTTGAAATATTAAGAGTTCATGCTTACAGGGCTCAGAATTGGTGTCTAAAGCCTTGGAATGACGAGAATAGTGTTTCTGTTTACAATTAAGGAGGATTGGCATTGGCGTTTTTTTGTGTGAATCAGTTAAAATGGTGACGGTTCCGTTAAATACTTCTAAGGGAAATGTCTAATTTTGGTAAAACTGTTAAAGTACACAATGATAGTTCCCAGAAATGATTAAGAACATGTAAGAAACACCTCAAGTACACGTAAATAGATTCTTACAACATTTACTGTCCTATTCAATGACGGAGGTTTCCAGTGGAAAGCTGTGAAATGACGTAAATACTGGTAATATTTACAACTACGGGTACTTCCGGTGGCGTTTTCACGGGACTGTTCTTTCAAATATTAAGAGTTCATGCGTACAAAGCTCAGAATATGTGTCTAAAGCCTTCGAATGACGAGAATATTGTTTCTGTTTACAAGTAAGGAGGATTGGCTTTGGCGTTTTTTTGTGTGAATCAGTTAAAATGGTGACGATTCCGGTAAATACTTCTAAGCAAACTGTCTAATTCTGGTAAAGCTGTTACAATACACAATGTTAGTTCCCAGAAATGATGAAGAACGTTTGAGAAACACCTCAAGTACGCGTAAATAGATTCTTACTACATTTACTGTCGTATTCAATCACGGAGGTTTCCAGAGGAAAGCTGTGAAAGGACAAAAATACTTGTAACATATACAACTCTGGGTTCTTCCGGTGGCATTTTCACGGGACTGTTCTTTCAAATATTAAGAGTTCATGCTTACAGGGCTCAGAATTGGTGTCTAAACCCTTGGAATGACGAGAATAGTGTTTCTGTTTACAATTAAGGAGGATTGGCTTTGGCGTTTTTTTGTGTGAATCAGTTAAAATGGTGAGGATTCCAATCAATACTTCTAAGCAAACTGTCTAATTTTGGTAAAACTGTTAAAATACATAATGATAGTTCCCAGAAAAGTTGAAGAACGTGTAAGAAACACCTCAAGTACACGTAAATAGATTCTTACTACATTTACTGTCCGATTCAATCACGGAGGTTTCCAGTGGAAAGCTGTGAAATGACGAAAATACTGGTAATATTTACAACTCCGGGTACTTCCGGTGGCGTTTTCACGGGACTGTGCTTTGAAATATTAAGAGTTCATGCTTACAGAGCTCAGAATTGGTGTCTAAAGCCTTCGAATGACGAGAATATTGTTTCTGTTTACAATTAAGGAGGATTGGCTTTGGCGTTTTTTTGTGTGAATCAGTTAAAATGGTGACGATTCCGGTAAATACTTCTAAGCAAACTGTCTAATTCTGGTAAAACTGTTACAATACAAAATGTTAGTTCCCAGAAATGATTAAGAACGTGTGAGAAACACCTCAAGTACACGTAAATATATTCTTACTACATTTACTGTCGTATTTAATCACGGAGGTTTCCAGAGGAAAGCTGTGAAAGGACAAAAATACTTGTAACATATACAACTCTGGGTACTTCCGGTGGCATTTTCACGGGACTGGGCTTTGAAATATTAAGAGTTCATGCTTACAGGGCTCAGAATTGGTGTCTAAACCCTTGGAATGACGAGAATAGTGTTTCTGTTTACAATTAAGGAGGATTGGCTTTGGCGTTTTTTTGTGTGAATCAGTTAAAATGGTGAGGATTCCAATCAATACTTCTAAGCAAACTGTCTAATTTTGGTAAAACTGTTAAAATACACAATGATAGTTCCCAGAAATGACGAAGAACGTGTAAGAAACAACTCAAGTACACGTAAATATATTCTTACTACATTTACTGTCTCATTCAGTCACGGAGGTTTCCAGTGGAAAGCTGTGAAATGACGAAAATACTGGTAATATTTACGTCTCCGGGTACTTCCGGTGGCGTTTTCACGGGACTGTGCTTTGAAATATTAAGAGTTCATGCTTACAGAGCTCAGAATTGGTGTCTAAAGCCTTGGAATGACGAGAATAGTGTTTCTGTTTACAATTAAGGAGGATTGGCTTTGGCGTTTTTTTGTGTGAATCAGTTAAAATGGTGACGATTCCGGTAAATACTTCTAAGCAAACTGTCTAATTCTGGTAAAACTGTTACAATACACAATGTTAGTTCCCAGAAATGATGAAGAACGTTTGAGAAACACCTCAAGTACGCGTAAATAGATTCTTACTACATTTACTGTCGTATTCAATCACGGAGGTTTCCAGAGGAAAGCTGTGGAAGGACAAAAATACTTGTAACATATACAACTCTGGGTACTTCCGGTGGCATTTTCACGGGACTGTGCTTTGAAATATTAAGAGTTCATGCTTACAGGGCTCGGAATTGGTGTCTAAACCCTTGGAATGACGAGAATAGTGTTTCTGTTTACAATTAAGGAGGATTGGCTTTGGCGTTTTTTTGTGTGAATCAGTTAAAATGGTGACGATTCCAATCAATACTTCTAAGCAAACTGTCTAATTGTGGTAAAACTGTTAAAATACACAATGATAGTTCCCAGAAAAGTTGAAGAACGTGTAAGAAACACCTCAAGTACACGTAAATAGATTCTTACTACATTTACTGTCCTATTCAATCACGGAGGTTTCCAGTGGAAAGCTGTGAAATGACGAAAATACTGGTAATATTTACAACTCCGGGTACTTCCGGTGGCGTTTTCACGGGACTGTGCTTTGAAATATTAAGAGTTCATGCTTAGGAGCTCAGAATTGGTGTCTAAAGCCTTGGAATGACGAGAATAGTGTTTATGTTTACAATTAAGGAGGATTGGCTTTGGCGTTTTTTTGTGTGAATAAGTTAAAATGGTGAGGATTCCGGTAAATACTTCTAAGTGAAATGTCTAATTTTGGTAAAACTGTTAAAATATGCAATGTTATTTGCCAGAAATGATTAAGAACGTGTAAGAAACAGCTCAAGTACACGTAAATAGATTCTTACTACATTTACTGTCGTATTCAATCACGGAGGTTTCCAGAGGAAAGCTGTGAAATGACAAAAATACTTGTAACTTTTACAACTCTGGGTACTTCCGGTGGCATTTTCAGGGGACTGTGCTTTGAAATATTAAGTGTTCATGCTTACAGGTTCAGAATTGGTGTCTAAAGCCTTGGAATGACGAGAATAGTGTTTCTGTTTACACTTAAGGAGGATTGGCTTTGGCGTTTTTTTGTGTGAATCAGTTAAAATGGTGATGATTCCGGTAAATAATACTAAGCAAACTGTCTAATTGTGGTAAAACTGTTAAAATACACAATGATAGTTCCCAGAAATGATTAAGAACGTGTAAGAAACAGCTCAAGTACACGTAAATAGATTCTTACTACATTTACTGTCCTATTCAATGACGGAGGTTTCCAGTGGAAAGCTGTGAAATGACGTAAATACTGGTAATATTTACAACTCTGGGTACTTCCGGTGGCGTTTTCACGGGACTGTGCTTTGAAATATTAAGAGTTCATGCTTACAGGGCTCGGAATTGGTGTCTAAACCCTTGGAATGACGAGAATAGTGTTTCTGTTTACAATTAAGGAGGATTGGCTTTGGCGTTTTTTTGTGTGAATCAGTTAAAATGGTGACGATTCCAATCAATACTTCTAAGCAAACTGTCTAATTGTGGTAAAACTGTTAAAATACACAATGATAGTTCCCAGAAAAGTTGAAGAACGTGTAAGAAACACCTCAAGTACACGTAAATAGATTCTTACTACATTTACTGTCCGATTCAATCACGGAGGTTTCCAGTGGAAAGCTGTGAAATGACGAAAATACTGGTAATATTTACAACTCCGGGTACTTCCGGTGGCGTTTTCACGGGACTGTGCTTTGAAATATTAAGAGTTCATGCTTACAGAGCTCAGAATTGGTGTCTAAAGCCTTGGAATGACGAGAATAGTGTTTTTGTTTACAATTCAGGAGGATTGGCTTTGGCGTTTTTTTGTGTGAATAAGTTAAAATGATGACGATTCCGGTAAATACTTCTAAGCGAAATGTCTAATTTTGGTAAAACTGTTAAAATATGCAATGTTATTTGCCAGAAATGATTAAGAACGTGTAAGAAACAGCTCAAGTACACGTAAATAGATTCTTACTACATTTACTGTCGTATTCAATCACGGAGGTTTCCAGAGGAAAGCTGTGAAATGACAAAAATACTTGTAACTTTTACAACTCTGGGTACTTCCGGTGGCATTTTCAGGGGACTGTGCTTTGAAATATTAAGAGTTCATGCTTACAGGGCTCAGAATTGGTGTCTAAAGCCTTGGAATGACGAGAATAGTGTTTCTGTTTACAATTAAGGAGGATTGGCTTTGGCGTTTTTTTGTGTGAATCAGTTAAAATGGTGACGATTCCGGTAAATACTTCTAAGCAAACTGTCTAATTGTGGTAAAACTGTTAAAATACACAATGATAGTTCCCAGAAATGATTAAGAACGTGTAAGAAACAGTTCAAGTACACGTAAATAGATTCTTACTACATTTACTGTCGTATTCAATCACGGAGGTTTCCAGAGGAAAGCTGTGAAATGACAAAAATACTTGTAACTTTTACAACTCTGGGTACTTCCGGTGGCATTTTCACGGGACTGTGCTTTGAAATATTAAGAGTTCATGCTTACAGGGCTCAGAATTGGTGTCTAAAGCCTTGGAATGACGAGAATAGTGTTTCTGTTTACAATTAAGGAGGATTGGCTTTGGCGTTCTTTTGTGTGAATCAGTTAAAATGGTGATGATTCCGGTAAATAATACAAAGCAAACTGTCTAATTGTGGTAAAACTGTTAAAATACACAATGATAGTTCCCAGAAATGATTAAGAACGTGTAAGAAACACCTCAAGTACACGTAAATCGATTCTTACTACATTTACTGTCCTATTCAATCACGGAGGTTTCCAGTGGAAAGCTGTGAAATGACGAAAATACTGGTAATATTTACAACTCCGGGTACTTCCGGTGGCGTTTTCACGGGACTGTGCTTTGAAATATTAAGAGTTCATGCTTACGAGCTCAGAATTGGTGTCTAAAGCCTTGGAATGACGAGAATAGTGTTTATGTTTACAATTAAGGAGGATTGGCTTTGGCGTTTTTTTGTGTGAATAAGTTAAAATGGTGAGGATTCCGGTAAATACTTCTAAGTGAAATGTCTAATTTTGGTAAAACTGTTAAAATATGCAATGTTATTTGCCAGAAATGATTAAGAACGTGTAAGAAACAGCTCAAGTACACGTAAATAGATTCTTACTACATTTACTGTCGTATTCAATCACGGAGGTTTCCAGAGGAAAGCTGTGAAATGACAAAAATACTTGTAACTTTTACAACTCTGGGTACTTCCGGTGGCAATTTCAGGGGACTGTGCTTTGAAATATTAAGTGTTCATGCTTACAGGTTCAGAATTGGTGTCTAAAGCCTTGGAATGACGAGAATAGTGTTTCTGTTTACACTTAAGGAGGATTGGCTTTGGCGTTTTTTTGTGTGAATCAGTTAAAATGGTGATGATTCCGGTAAATAATACTAAGCAAACTGTCTAATTGTGGTAAAACTGTTAAAATACACAATGATAGTTCCCAGAAATGATTAAGAACGTGTAAGAAACAGCTCAAGTACACGTAAATAGATTCTTACTACATTTACTGTCCTATTCAATGACGGAGGTTTCCAGTGGAAAGCTGTGAAATGACGTAAATACTGGTAATATTTACAACTCTGGGTACTTCCGGTGGCGTTTTCACGGGACTGTGCTTTGAAATATTAAGAGTTCATGCTTACAGGGCTCGGAATTGGTGTCTAAACCCTTGGAATGACGAGAATAGTGTTTCTGTTTACAATTAAGGAGGATTGGCTTTGGCGTTTTTTTGTGTGAATCAGTTAAAATGGTGAGGATTCCAATCAATACTTCTAAGCAAACTGTCTAATTGTGGTAAAACTGTTAAAATACACAATGATAGTTCCCAGAAAAGTTGAAGAACGTGTAAGAAACACCTCAAGTACACGTAAATAGATTCTTACTACATTTACTGTCCGATTCAATCACGGAGGTTTCCAGTGGAAAGCTGTGAAATGACGAAAATACTGGTAATATTTACAACTCCGGGTACTTCCGGTGGCGTTTTCACGGGACTGTGCTTTGAAATATTAAGAGTTCATGCTTACAGAGCTCAGAATTGGTGTCTAAAGCCTTGGAATGACGAGAATAGTGTTTTTGTTTACAATTCAGGAGGATTGGCTTTGGCGTTTTTTTGTGTGAATAAGTTAAAATGATGACGATTCCGGTAAATACTTCTAAGCGAAATGTCTAATTTTGGTAAAACTGTTAAAATATGCAATGTTATTTGCCAGAAATGATTAAGAACGTGTAAGAAACAGCTCAAGTACACGTAAATAGATTCTTACTACATTTACTGTCGTATTCAATCACGGAGGTTTCCAGAGGAAAGCTGTGAAATGACAAAAATACTTGTAACTTTTACAACTCTGGGTACTTCCGGTGGCATTTTCAGGGGACTGTGCTTTGAAATATTAAGAGTTCATGCTTACAGGGCTCAGAATTGGTGTCTAAAGCCTTGGAATGACGAGAATAGTGTTTCTGTTTACAATTAAGGAGGATTGGCTTTGGCGTTTTTTTGTGTGAATCAGTTAAAATGGTGACGATTCCGGTAAATACTTCTAAGCAAACTGTCTAATTGTGGTAAAACTGTTAAAATACACAATGATAGTTCCCAGAAATGATTAAGAACGTGTAAGAAACAGTTCAAGTACACGTAAATAGATTCTTACTACATTTACTGTCGTATTCAATCACGGAGGTTTCCAGAGGAACGCTGTGAAATGACAAAAATACTTGTAACTTTTACAACTCTGGGTACTTCCGGTGGCATTTTCAGGGGACTGTGCTTTGAAATATTAAGAGTTCATGCTTACAGGGCTCAGAATTGGTGTCTAAAGCCTTGGAATGACGAGAATAGTGTTTCTGTTTACAATTAAGGAGGATTGGCTTTGGCGTTCTTTTGTGTGAATCAGTTAAAATGGTGATGATTCCGGTAAATAATACAAAGCAAACTGTCTAATTGTGGTAAAACTGTTAAAATACACAATGATAGTTCCCAGAAATGATTAAGAACGTGTAAGAAACACCTCAAGTACACGTAAATCGATTCTTACTACATTTACTGTCCTATTCAATGACGGAGGTTTCCAGTGGAAAGCTGTGAAATGACCTAAATACTGGTAATATTTACAACTCCGGGTACTTCAGGTGGCGTTTTCACGGGACTGTTCTTTCAAATATTAAGAGTTCATGCGTACAAAGCTCAGAATATGTGTCTAAAGCCTTCGAATGACGAGAATATTGTTTCTGTTTACAATTAAGGAGGATTGGCTTTGGCGTTTTTTTGTGTGAATCAGTTAAAATGGTGACGATTCCGGTAAATACTTCTAAGCAAACTGTCTAATTCTGGATAAACTGTTACAATACACAAAGTTAGTTCCCAGAAATGATGAAGAACGTGTGAGAAACACCTCAAGTACGCGTAAATAGATTCTTACTATATTTACTGTCCTATTCAATCACGGAGGTTTCCAGTGGAAAGCTGTGAAATGACGAAAATACTGGTAATATTTACAACTCCAGGTACTTCCGGTGGCGTTTTCACGGGACTGTGCTTTGAAATATTAAGAGTTCATGCTTACAGAGCTCAGAATTGGTGTCTAAAGCCTTGGAATGACGAGAATAGTGTTTATGTTTACAATTAAGGAGGATTGGCTTTGGCGTTTTTTTGTGTGAATCAGTTAAAATGGTGACGATTCCGGTAAATACTTCTAAGCAAACTGTCTAATTCTGGTAAAACTGTTACAATACACAATGTTAGTTCCCAGAAATGATGAAGAACGTTTGAGAAACACCTCAAGTACGCGTAAATAGATTCTTACTACATTTACTGTCGTATTCAATCACGGAGGTTTCCAGAGGAAAGCTGTGGAAGGACAAAAATACTTGTAACATATACAACTCTGGGTACTTCCGGTGGCATTTTCACGGGACTGTGCTTTGAAATATTAAGAGTTCATGCTTACAGGGCTCGGAATTGGTGTCTAAACCCTTGGAATGACGAGAATAGTGTTTCTGTTTACAATTAAGGAGGATTGGCTTTGGCGTTTTTTTGTGTGAATCAGTTAAAATGGTGACGATTCCAATCAATACTTCTAAGCAAACTGTCTAATTGTGGTAAAACTGTTAAAATACACAATGAGAGTTCCCAGAAAAGTTGAAGAACGTGTAAGAAACACCTCAAGTACACGTAAATAGATTCTTACTACATTTACTGTCCTATTCAATCACGGAGGTTTCCAGTGGAAAGCTGTGAAATGACGAAAATACTGGTAATATTTACAACTCCGGGTACTTCCGGTGGCGTTTTCACGGGACTGTGCTTTGAAATATTAAGAGTTCATGCTTACGAGCTCAGAATTGGTGTCTAAAGCCTTGGAATGACGAGAATAGTGTTTATGTTTACAATTAAGGAGGATTGGCTTTGGCGTTTTTTTGTGTGAATAAGTTAAAATGGTGAGGATTCCGGTAAATACTTCTAAGTGAAATGTCTAATTTTGGTAAAACTGTTAAAATATGCAATGTTATTTGCCAGAAATGATTAAGAACGTGTAAGAAACAGCTCAAGTACACGTAAATAGATTCTTACTACATTTACTGTCGTATTCAATCACGGAGGTTTCCAGAGGAAAGCTGTGAAATGACAAAAATACTTGTAACTTTTACAACTCTGGGTACTTCCGGTGGCATTTTCAGGGGACTGTGCTTTGAAATATTAAGTGTTCATGCTTACAGGTTCAGAATTGGTGTCTAAAGCCTTGGAATGACGAGAATAGTGTTTCTGTTTACACTTAAGGAGGATTGGCTTTGGCGTTTTTTTGTGTGAATCAGTTAAAATGGTGATGATTCCGGTAAATAATACTAAGCAAACTGTCTAATTGTGGTAAAACTGTTAAAATACACAATGATAGTTCCCAGAAAAGTTGAAGAACGTGTAAGAAACACCTCAAGTACACGTAAATAGATTCTTACTACATTTACTGTCCGATTCAATCACGGAGGTTTCCAGTGGAAAGCTGTGAAATGACGAAAATACTGGTAATATTTACAACTCCGGGTACTTCCGGTGGCGTTTTCACGGGACTGTGCTTTGAAATATTAAGAGTTCATGCTTACAGAGCTCAGAATTGGTGTCTAAAGCCTTGGAATGACGAGAATAGTGTTTTTGTTTACAATTCAGGAGGATTGGCTTTGGCGTTTTTTTGTGTGAATAAGCTAAAATGATGACGATTCCGGTAAATACTTCTAAGCGAAATGTCTAATTTTGGTAAAACTGTTAAAATATGCAATGTTATTTGCCAGAAATGATTAAGAACGTGTAAGAAACAGCTCAAGTACACGTAAATAGATTCTTACTACATTTACTGTCGTATTCAATCACGGAGGTTTCCAGAGGAAAGCTGTGAAATGACAAAAATACTTGTAACTTTTACAACTCTGGGTACTTCCGGTGGCATTTTCAGGGGACTGTGCTTTGAAATATTAAGAGTTCATGCTTACAGGGCTCAGAATTGGTGTCTAAAGCCTTGGAATGACGAGAATAGTGTTTCTGTTTACAATTAAGGAGGATTGGCTTTGGCGTTTTTTTGTGTGAATCAGTTAAAATGGTGACGATTCCGGTAAATACTTCTAAGCAAACTGTCTAATTGTGGTAAAACTGTTAAAATACACAATGATAGTTCCCAGAAATGATTAAGAACGTGTAAGAAACAGTTCAAGTACACGTAAATAGATTCTTACTACATTTACTGTCGTATTCAATCACGGAGGTTTCCAGAGGAAAGCTGTGAAATGACAAAAATACTTGTAACTTTTACAACTCTGGGTACTTCCGGTGGCATTTTCACGGGACTGTGCTTTGAAATATTAAGAGTTCATGCTTACAGGGCTCAGAATTGGTGTCTAAAGCCTTGGAATGACGAGAATAGTGTTTCTGTTTACAATTAAGGAGGATTGGCTTTGGCGTTCTTTTGTGTGAATCAGTTAAAATGGTGATGATTCCGGTAAATAATACAAAGCAAACTGTCTAATTGTGGTAAAACTGTTAAAATACACAATGATAGTTCCCAGAAATGATTAAGAACGTGTAAGAAACACCTCAAGTACACGTAAATCGATTCTTACTACATTTACTGTCCTATTCAATGACGGAGGTTTCCAGTGGAAAGCTGTGAAATGACCTAAATACTGGTAATATTTACAACTCCGGGTACTTCAGGTGGCGTTTTCACGGGACTGTTCTTTCAAATATTAAGAGTTCATGCGTACAAAGCTCAGAATATGTGTCTAAAGCCTTCGAATGACGAGAATATTGTTTCTGTTTACAATTAAGGAGGATTGGCTTTGGCGTTTTTTTGTGTGAATCAGTTAAAATGGTGACGATTCCGGTAAATACTTCTAAGCAAACTGTCTAATTCTGGATAAACTGTTACAATACACAAAGTTAGTTCCCAGAAATGATGAAGAACGTGTGAGAAACACCTCAAGTACGCGTAAATAGATTCTTACTATATTTACTGTCCTATTCAATCACGGAGGTTTCCAGTGGAAAGCTGTGAAATGACGAAAATACTGGTAATATTTACAACTCCAGGTACTTCCGGTGGCGTTTTCACGGGACTGTGCTTTGAAATATTAAGAGTTCATGCTTACAGAGCTCAGAATTGGTGTCTAAAGCCTTGGAATGACGAGAATAGTGTTTATGTTTACAATTAAGGAGGATTGGCTTTGGCGTTTTTTTGTGTGAATCAGTTAAAATGGTGACGATTCCGGTAAATACTTCTAAGCAAACTGTCTAATTCTGGTAAAACTGTTACAATACACAATGTTAGTTCCCAGAAATGATGAAGAACGTTTGAGAAACACCTCAAGTACGCGTAAATAGATTCTTACTACATTTACTGTCGTATTCAATCACGGAGGTTTCCAGAGGAAAGCTGTGGAAGGACAAAAATACTTGTAACATATACAACTCTGGGTACTTCCGGTGGCATTTTCACGGGACTGTGCTTTGAAATATTAAGAGTTCATGCTTACAGGGCTCGGAATTGGTGTCTAAACCCTTGGAATGACGAGAATAGTGTTTCTGTTTACAATTAAGGAGGATTGGCTTTGGCGTTTTTTTGTGTGAATCAGTTAAAATGGTGACGATTCCAATCAATACTTCTAAGCAAACTGTCTAATTGTGGTAAAACTGTTAAAATACACAATGAGAGTTCCCAGAAAAGTTGAAGAACGTGTAAGAAACACCTCAAGTACACGTAAATAGATTCTTACTACATTTACTGTCCTATTCAATCACGGAGGTTTCCAGTGGAAAGCTGTGAAATGACGAAAATACTGGTAATATTTACAACTCCGGGTACTTCCGGTGGCGTTTTCACGGGACTGTGCTTTGAAATATTAAGAGTTCATGCTTACGAGCTCAGAATTGGTGTCTAAAGCCTTGGAATGACGAGAATAGTGTTTATGTTTACAATTAAGGAGGATTGGCTTTGGCGTTTTTTTGTGTGAATAAGTTAAAATGGTGAGGATTCCGGTAAATACTTCTAAGTGAAATGTCTAATTTTGGTAAAACTGTTAAAATATGCAATGTTATTTGCCAGAAATGATTAAGAACGTGTAAGAAACAGCTCAAGTACACGTAAATAGATTCTTACTACATTTACTGTCGTATTCAATCACGGAGGTTTCCAGAGGAAAGCTGTGAAATGACAAAAATACTAGTAACTTTTACAACTCTGGGTACTTCCGGTGGCATTTTCAGGGGACTGTGCTTTGAAATATTAAGTGTTCATGCTTACAGGTTCAGAATTGGTGTCTAAAGCCTTGGAATGACGAGAATAGTGTTTCTGTTTACACTTAAGGAGGATTGGCTTTGGCGTTTTTTTGTGTGAATCAGTTAAAATGGTGATGATTCCGGTAAATAATACTAAGCAAACTGTCTAATTGTGGTAAAACTGTTAAAATACACAATGATAGTTCCCAGAAATGATTAAGAACGTGTAAGAAACAGCTCAAGTACACGTAAATAGATTCTTACTACATTTACTGTCCTATTCAATGACGGAGGTTTCCAGTGGAAAGCTGTGAAATGACGTAAATACTGGTAATATTTACAACTCTGGGTACTTCCGGTGGCGTTTTCACGGGACTGTGCTTTGAAATATTAAGAGTTCATGCTTACAGGGCTCGGAATTGGTGTCTAAACCCTTGGAATGACGAGAATAGTGTTTCTGTTTACAATTAAGGAGGATTGGCTTTGGCGTTTTTTTGTGTGAATCAGTTAAAATGGTGAGGATTCCAATCAATACTTCTAAGCAAACTGTCTAATTGTGGTAAAACTGTTAAAATACACAATGATAGTTCCCAGAAAAGTTGAAGAACGTGTAAGAAACACCTCAAGTACACGTAAATAGATTCTTACTACATTTACTGTCCGATTCAATCACGGAGGTTTCCAGTGGAAAGCTGTGAAATGACGAAAATACTGGTAATATTTACAACTCCGGGTACTTCCGGTGGCGTTTTCACGGGACTGTGCTTTGAAATATTAAGAGTTCATGCTTACAGAGCTCAGAATTGGTGTCTAAAGCCTTGGAATGACGAGAATAGTGTTTTTGTTTACAATTCAGGAGGATTGGCTTTGGCGTTTTTTTGTGTGAATAAGTTAAAATGATGACGATTCCGGTAAATACTTCTAAGCGAAATGTCTAATTTTGGTAAAACTGTTAAAATATGCAATGTTATTTGCCAGAAATGATTAAGAACGTGTAAGAAACAGCTCAAGTACACGTAAATAGATTCTTACTACATTTACTGTCGTATTCAATCACGGAGGTTTCCAGAGGAAAGCTGTGAAATGACAAAAATACTTGTAACTTTTACAACTCTGGGTACTTCCGGTGGCATTTTCAGGGGACTGTGCTTTGAAATATTAAGAGTTCATGCTTACAGGGCTCAGAATTGGTGTCTAAAGCCTTGGAATGACGAGAATAGTGTTTCTGTTTACAATTAAGGAGGATTGGCTTTGGCGTTTTTTTGTGTGAATCAGTTAAAATGGTGACGATTCCGGTAAATACTTCTAAGCAAACTGTCTAATTGTGGTAAAACTGTTAAAATACACAATGATAGTTCCCAGAAATGATTAAGAACGTGTAAGAAACAGTTCAAGTACACGTAAATAGATTCTTACTACATTTACTGTCGTATTCAATCACGGAGGTTTCCAGAGGAAAGCTGTGAAATGACAAAAATACTTGTAACTTTTACAACTCTGGGTACTTCCGGTGGCATTTTCACGGGACTGTGCTTTGAAATATTAAGAGTTCATGCTTACAGGGCTCAGAATTGGTGTCTAAAGCCTTGGAATGACGAGAATAGTGTTTCTGTTTACAATTAAGGAGGATTGGCTTTGGCGTTTTTTTGTGTGAATCAGTTAAAATGGTGACGATTCCGGTAAATACTTCTAAGCAAACTGTCTAATTCTGGTTAAACTGTTACAATACACAAAGTTAGTTCCCAGAAATGATGAAGAACGTGTGAGAAACACCTCAAGTACGCGTAAATAGATTCTTACTATATTTACTGTCCTATTCAATCACGGAGGTTTCCAGTGGAAAGCTGTGAAATGACGAAAATACTGGTAATATTTACAACTCCAGGTACTTCCGGTGGCGTTTTCACGGGACTGTGCTTTGAAATATTAAGAGTTCATGCTTACAGGGCTCAGAATTGGTGTCTAAACCCTTGGAATGACGAGAATAGTGTTTCTGTTTACAATTAAGGAGGATTGGCTTTGGCGTTTTTTTGTGTGAATCAGTTAAAATGGTGAGGATTCCAATCAATACTTCTAAGCAAACTGTCTAATTTTGGTAAAACTGTTAAAATACACAATGATAGTTCCCAGAAATGACGAAGAACGTGTAAGAAACAACTCAAGTACACGTAAATATATTCTTACTACATTTACTGTCTCATTCAGTCACGGAGGTTTCCAGTGGAAAGCTGTGAAATGACGAAAATACTGGTAATATTTACGTCTCCGGGTACTTCCGGTGGCGTTTTCACGGGACTGTGCTTTGAAATATTAAGAGTTCATGCTTACAGAGCTCAGAATTGGTGTCTAAAGCCTTGGAATGACGAGAATAGTGTTTATGTTTACAATTAAGGAGGATTGGCTTTGGCGTTTTTTTGTGTGAATCAGTTAAAATGGTGACGATTCCCGTAAATACTTCTAAGCAAACTGTCTAATTCTGGTAAAACTGTTACAATACACAATGTTAGTTCCCAGAAATGATGAAGAACGTTTGAGAAACACCTCAAGTACGCGTAAATAGATTCTTACTACATTTACTGTCGTATTCAATCACGGAGGTTTCCAGAGGAAAGCTGTGGAAGGACAAAAATACTTGTAACATATACAACTCTGGGTACTTCCGGTGGCATTTTCACGGGACTGTGCTTTGAAATATTAAGAGTTCATGCTTACAGGGCTCGGAATTGGTGTCTAAACCCTTGGAATGACGAGAATAGTGTTTCTGTTTACAATTAAGGAGGATTGGCTTTGGCGTTTTTTTGTGTGAATCAGTTAAAATGGTGACGATTCCAATCAATACTTCTAAGCAAACTGTCTAATTGTGGTAAAACTGTTAAAATACACAATGAGAGTTCCCAGAAAAGTTGAAGAACGTGTAAGAAACACCTCAAGTACACGTAAATAGATTCTTACTACATTTACTGTCCTATTCAATCACGGAGGTTTCCAGTGGAAAGCTGTGAAATGACGAAAATACTGGTAATATTTACAACTCCGGGTACTTCCGGTGGCGTTTTCACGGGACTGTGCTTTGAAATATTAAGAGTTCATGCTTACGAGCTCAGAATTGGTGTCTAAAGCCTTGGAATGACGAGAATAGTGTTTATGTTTACAATTAAGGAGGATTGGCTTTGGCGTTTTTTTGTGTGAATAAGTTAAAATGGTGAGGATTCCGGTAAATACTTCTAAGTGAAATGTCTAATTTTGGTAAAACTGTTAAAATATGCAATGTTATTTGCCAGAAATGATTAAGAACGTGTAAGAAACAGCTCAAGTACACGTAAATAGATTCTTACTACATTTACTGTCGTATTCAATCACGGAGGTTTCCAGAGGAAAGCTGTGAAATGACAAAAATACTTGTAACTTTTACAACTCTGGGTACTTCCGGTGGCTTTTTCAGGGGACTGTGCTTTGAAATATTAAGTGTTCATGCTTACAGGTTCAGAATTGGTGTCTAAAGCCTTGGAATGACGAGAATAGTGTTTCTGTTTACACTTAAGGAGGATTGGCTTTGGCGTTTTTTTGTGTGAATCAGTTAAAATGGTGAGGATTCCAATCAATACTTCTAAGCAAACTGTCTAATTGTGGTAAAACTGTTAAAATACACAATGATAGTTCCCAGAAAAGTTGAAGAACGTGTAAGAAACACCTCAAGTACACGTAAATAGATTCTTACTACATTTACTGTCCGATTCAATCACGGAGGTTTCCAGTGGAAAGCTGTGAAATGACGAAAATACTGGTAATATTTACAACTCCGGGTACTTCCGGTGGCGTTTTCACGGGACTGTGCTTTGAAATATTAAGAGTTCATGCTTACAGAGCTCAGAATTGGTGTCTAAAGCCTTGGAATGACGAGAATAGTGTTTTTGTTTACAATTCAGGAGGATTGGCTTTGGCGTTTTTTTGTGTGAATAAGTTAAAATGATGACGATTCCGGTAAATACTTCTAAGCGAAATGTCTAATTTTGGTAAAACTGTTAAAATATGCAATGTTATTTGCCAGAAATGATTAAGAACGTGTAAGAAACAGCTCAAGTACACGTAAATAGATTCTTACTACATTTACTGTCGTATTCAATCACGGAGGTTTCCAGAGGAAAGCTGTGAAATGACAAAAATACTTGTAACTTTTACAACTCTGGGTACTTCCGGTGGCATTTTCAGGGGACTGTGCTTTGAAATATTAAGAGTTCATGCTTACAGGGCTCAGAATTGGTGTCTAAAGCCTTGGAATGACGAGAATAGTGTTTCTGTTTACAATTAAGGAGGATTGGCTTTGGCGTTTTTTTGTGTGAATCAGTTAAAATGGTGACGATTCCGGTAAATACTTCTAAGCAAACTGTCTAATTGTGGTAAAACTGTTAAAATACACAATGATAGTTCCCAGAAATGATTAAGAACGTGTAAGAAACAGTTCAAGTACACGTAAATAGATTCTTACTACATTTACTGTCGTATTCAATCACGGAGGTTTCCAGAGGAAAGCTGTGAAATGACAAAAATACTTGTAACTTTTACAACTCTGGGTACTTCCGGTGGCATTTTCACGGGACTGTGCTTTGAAATATTAAGAGTTCATGCTTACAGGGCTCAGAATTGGTGTCTAAAGCCTTGGAATGACGAGAATAGTGTTTCTGTTTACAATTAAGGAGGATTGGCTTTGGCGTTCTTTTGTGTGAATCAGTTAAAATGGTGATGATTCCGGTAAATAATACAAAGCAAACTGTCTAATTGTGGTAAAACTGTTAAAATACA
The DNA here is from genome assembly GCF_963259705.1 of Myotis daubentonii. Classification (NCBI taxonomy): domain Eukaryota; kingdom Metazoa; phylum Chordata; class Mammalia; order Chiroptera; family Vespertilionidae; genus Myotis; species Myotis daubentonii. The sequence goes on from NW_026775454.1 coordinate 44,366, forward strand.
CAATGATAGTTGCCAGAAATGATTAAGAACGTGTAAGAAACACCTCAAGTACACGTAAATCGATTCTTACTACATTTACTGTCCTATTCAATGACGGAGGTTTCCAGTGGAAAGCTGTGAAATGACCTAAATACTGGTAATATTTACAACTCCGGGTACTTCAGGTGGCGTTTTCACGGGACTGTTCTTTCAAATATTAAGAGTTCATGCGTACAAAGCTCAGAATATGTGTCTAAAGCCTTCGAATGACGAGAATATTGTTTCTGTTTACAATTAAGGAGGATTGGCTTTGGCGTTTTTTTGTGTGAATCAGTTAAAATGGTGACGATTCCGGTAAATACTTCTAAGCAAACTGTCTAATTCTGGTTAAACTGTTACAATACACAAAGTTAGTTCCCAGAAATGATGAAGAACGTGTGAGAAACACCTCAAGTACGCGTAAATAGATTCTTACTATATTTACTGTCCTATTCAATCACGGAGGTTTCCAGTGGAAAGCTGTGAAATGACGAAAATACTGGTAATATTTACAACTCCAGGTACTTCCGGTGGCGTTTTCACGGGACTGTGCTTTGAAATATTAAGAGTTCATGCTTACAGGGCTCAGAATTGGTGTCTAAACCCTTGGAATGACGAGAATAGTGTTTCTGTTTACAATTAAGGAGGATTGGCTTTGGCGTTTTTTTGTGTGAATCAGTTAAAATGGTGAGGATTCCAATCAATACTTCTAAGCAAACTGTCTAATTTTGGTAAAACTGTTAAAATACACAATGATAGTTCCCAGAAATGACGAAGAACGTGTAAGAAACAACTCAAGTACACGTAAATATATTCTTACTACATTTACTGTCTCATTCAGTCACGGAGGTTTCCAGTGGAAAGCTGTGAAATGACGAAAATACTGGTAATATTTACGTCTCCGGGTACTTCCGGTGGCGTTTTCACGGGACTGTGCTTTGAAATATTAAGAGTTCATGCTTACAGAGCTCAGAATTGGTGTCTAAAGCCTTGGAATGACGAGAATAGTGTTTATGTTTACAATTAAGGAGGATTGGCTTTGGCGTTTTTTTGTGTGAATCAGTTAAAATGGTGACGATTCCCGTAAATACTTCTAAGCAAACTGTCTAATTCTGGTAAAACTGTTACAATACACAATGTTAGTTCCCAGAAATGATGAAGAACGTTTGAGAAACACCTCAAGTACGCGTAAATAGATTCTTACTACATTTACTGTCGTATTCAATCACGGAGGTTTCCAGAGGAAAGCTGTGGAAGGACAAAAATACTTGTAACATATACAACTCTGGGTACTTCCGGTGGCATTTTCACGGGACTGTGCTTTGAAATATTAAGAGTTCATGCTTACAGGGCTCGGAATTGGTGTCTAAACCCTTGGAATGACGAGAATAGTGTTTCTGTTTACAATTAAGGAGGATTGGCTTTGGCGTTTTTTTGTGTGAATCAGTTAAAATGGTGACGATTCCAATCAATACTTCTAAGCAAACTGTCTAATTGTGGTAAAACTGTTAAAATACACAATGAGAGTTCCCAGAAAAGTTGAAGAACGTGTAAGAAACACCTCAAGTACACGTAAATAGATTCTTACTACATTTACTGTCCTATTCAATCACGGAGGTTTCCAGTGGAAAGCTGTGAAATGACGAAAATACTGGTAATATTTACAACTCCGGGTACTTCCGGTGGCGTTTTCACGGGACTGTGCTTTGAAATATTAAGAGTTCATGCTTACGAGCTCAGAATTGGTGTCTAAAGCCTTGGAATGACGAGAATAGTGTTTATGTTTACAATTAAGGAGGATTGGCTTTGGCGTTTTTTTGTGTGAATAAGTTAAAATGGTGAGGATTCCGGTAAATACTTCTAAGTGAAATGTCTAATTTTGGTAAAACTGTTAAAATATGCAATGTTATTTGCCAGAAATGATTAAGAACGTGTAAGAAACAGCTCAAGTACACGTAAATAGATTCTTACTACATTTACTGTCGTATTCAATCACGGAGGTTTCCAGAGGAAAGCTGTGAAATGACAAAAATACTTGTAACTTTTACAACTCTGGGTACTTCCGGTGGCTTTTTCAGGGGACTGTGCTTTGAAATATTAAGTGTTCATGCTTACAGGTTCAGAATTGGTGTCTAAAGCCTTGGAATGACGAGAATAGTGTTTCTGTTTACACTTAAGGAGGATTGGCTTTGGCGTTTTTTTGTGTGAATCAGTTAAAATGGTGAGGATTCCAATCAATACTTCTAAGCAAACTGTCTAATTGTGGTAAAACTGTTAAAATACACAATGAGAGTTCCCAGAAAAGTTGAAGAACGTGTAAGAAACACCTCAAGTACACGTAAATAGATTCTTACTACATTTACTGTCCTATTCAATCACGGAGGTTTCCAGTGGAAAGCTGTGAAATGACGAAAATACTGGTAATATTTACAACTCCGGGTACTTCCGGTGGCGTTTTCACGGGACTGTGCTTTGAAATATTAAGAGTTCATGCTTACGAGCTCAGAATTGGTGTCTAAAGCCTTGGAATGACGAGAATAGTGTTTTTGTTTACAATTCAGGAGGATTGGCTTTGGCGTTTTTTTGTGTGAATAAGTTAAAATGATGACGATTCCGGTAAATACTTCTAAGCGAAATGTCTAATTTTGGTAAAACTGTTAAAATATGCAATGTTATTTGCCAGAAATGATTAAGAACGTGTAAGAAACAGCTCAAGTACACGTAAATAGATTCTTACTACATTTACTGTCGTATTCAATCACGGAGGTTTCCAGAGGAAAGCTGTGAAATGACAAAAATACTTGTAACTTTTACAACTCTGGGTACTTCCGGTGGCATTTTCAGGGGACTGTGCTTTGAAATATTAAGAGTTCATGCTTACAGGGCTCAGAATTGGTGTCTAAATCCTTGGAATGACGAGAATAGTGTTTCTGTTTACAATTAAGGAGGATTGGCTTTGGCGTTTTTTTGTGTGAATCAGTTAAAATGGTGACGATTCCGGTAAATACTTCTAAGCAAACTGTCTAATTGTGGTAAAACTGTTAAAATACACAATGATAGTTCCCAGAAATGATTAAGAACGTGTAAGAAACAGTTCAAGTACACGTAAATAGATTCTTACTACATTTACTGTCGTATTCAATCACGGAGGTTTCCAGAGGAAAGCTGTGAAATGACAAAAATACTTGTAACTTTTACCACTCTGGGTACTTCCGGTGGCATTTTCACGGGACTGTGCTTTGAAATATTAAGAGTTCATGCTTACAGGGCTCAGAATTGGTGTCTAAAGCCTTGGAATGACGAGAATAGTGTTTCTGTTTACAATTAAGTAGGATTGGCTTTGGCGTTCTTTTGTGTGAATCAGTTAAAATGGTGATGATTCCGGTAAATAATACAAAGCAAACTGTCTAATTGTGGTAAAACTGTTAAAATACACAATGATAGTTCCCAGAAATGATTAAGAACGTGTAAGAAACACCTCAAGTACACGTAAATCGATTCTTACTACATTTACTGTCCTATTCAATGACGGAGGTTTCCAGTGGAAAGCTGTGAAATGACCTAAATACTGGTAATATTTACAACTCCGGGTACTTCAGGTGGCGTTTTCACGGGACTGTTCTTTCAAATATTAAGAGTTCATGCGTACAAAGCTCAGAATATGTGTCTAAAGCCTTCGAATGACGAGAATATTGTTTCTGTTTACAATTAAGGAGGATTGGCTTTGGCGTTTTTTTGTGTGAATCAGTTAAAATGGTGACGATTCCGGTAAATACTTCTAAGCAAACTGTCTAATTCTGGTTAAACTGTTACAATACACAAAGTTAGTTCCCAGAAATGATGAAGAACGTGTGAGAAACACCTCAAGTACGCGTAAATAGATTCTTACTATATTTACTGTCCTATTCAATCACGGAGGTTTCCAGTGGAAAGCTGTGAAATGACGAAAATACTGGTAATATTTACAACTCCAGGTACTTCCGGTGGCGTTTTCACGGGACTGTGCTTTGAAATATTAAGAGTTCATGCTTACAGGGCTCAGAATTGGTGTCTAAACCCTTGGAATGACGAGAATAGTGTTTCTGTTTACAATTAAGGAGGATTGGCTTTGGCGTTTTTTTGTGTGAATCAGTTAAAATGGTGACGATTCCGATAAATACTTCTAAGCGAAATGTCTAATTTTGGTAAAACTGTTAAAATATGCAATGTTATTTGCCAGAAATGATGAAGAACGTGTGAGAAACACCTCAATTACACGTAAATATATTCTTACTACATTTACTGTCGTATTCAATCACGGAGGTTTCCAGAGGAAAGCTGTGAAAGGACAAAAATACTTGTAACATATACAACTCTGGGTACTTCCGGTGGCATTTTCACGGGACTGTGCTTTGAAATATTAATAGTTCATGCTTACAGGGCTCAGAATTGGTGTCTAAACCCTTGGAATGACGAGAATAGTGTTTCTGTTTACAATTAAGGAGGATTGGCTTTGGCGTTTTTTTGTGTGAATCAGTTAAAATGGTGAGGATTCCAATCAATACTTCTAAGCAAACTGTCTAATTTTGGTAAAACTGTTAAAATACACAATGATAGTTCCCAGAAATGACGAAGAACGTGTAAGAAACAACTCAAGTACACGTAAATATATTCTTACTACATTTACTGTCTCATTCAGTCACGGAGGTTTCTAGTGGAAAGCTGTGAAATGACGAAAATACTGGTAATATTTAAGTCTCCGGGTACTTCCGGTGGCGTTTTCACGGGACTGTGCTTTGAAATATTAAGAGTTCATGCTTACAGAGCTCAGAATTGGTGTCTAAAGCCTTGGAATGACGAGAATAGTGTTTATGTTTACAATTAAGGAGGATTGGCTTTGGCGTTTTTTTGTGTGAATCAGTTAAAATGGTGACGATTCCGGTAAATACTTCTAAGCAAACTGTCTAATTCTGGTAAAACTGTTACAATACACAATGTTAGTTCCCAGAAATGATGAAGAACGTTTGAGAAACACCTCAAGTACGCGTAAATAGATTCTTACTACATTTACTGTCGTATTCAATGACGGAGGTTTCCAGAGGAAAGCTGTGGAAGGACAAAAATACTTGTAACATATACAACTCTGGGTACTTCCGGTGGCATTTTCACGGGACTGTGCTTTGAAATATTAAGAGTTCATGCTTACAGGGCTCGGAATTGGTGTCTAAACCCTTGGAATGACGAGAATAGTGTTTCTTTTTACAATTAAGGAGGATTGGCTTTGGCGTTTTTTTGTGTGAATCAGTTAAAATGGTGACGATTCCAATCAATACTTCTAAGCAAACTGTCTAATTGTGGTAAAACTGTTAAAATACACAATGATAGTTCCCAGAAAAGTTGAAGAACGTGTAAGAAACACCTCAAGTACACGTAAATAGATTCTTACTACATTTACTGTCCTATTCAATCACGGAGGTTTCCAGTGGAAAGCTGTGAAATGACGAAAATACTGGTAATATTTACAACTCCGGGTACTTCCGGTGGCGTTTTCACGGGACTGTGCTTTGAAATATTAAGAGTTCATGCTTACGAGCTCAGAATTGGTGTGTAAAGCCTTGGAATGACGAGAATAGTGTTTATGTTTACAATTAAGGAGGATTGGCTTTGGCGTTTTTTTGTGTGAATAAGTTAAAATGGTGACGATTCCGGTAAATACTTCTAAGTGAAATGTCTAATTTTGGTAAAACTGTTAAAATATGCAATGTTATTTGCCAGAAATGATTAAGAACGTGTAAGAAACAGCTCAAGTACACGTAAATAGATTCTTACTACATTTACTGTCGTATTCAATCATGGAGGTTTCCAGAGGAAAGCTGTGAAATGACAAAAATACTTGTAACTTTTACAACTCTGGGTACTTCCGGTGGCATTTTCAGGGGACTGTGCTTTGAAATATTAAGAGTTCATGCTTACAGGGCTCAGAATTGGTGTCTAAACCCTTGGAATGACGAGAATAGTGTTTCTGTTTACAATTAAGGAGGATTGGCATTGGCGTTTTTTTGTGTGAATCAGTTAAAATGGTGACGGTTCCGTTAAATACTTCTAAGGGAAATGTCTAATTTTGGTAAAACTGTTAAAGTACACAATGATAGTTCCCAGAAATGATTAAGAACATGTAAGAAACACCTCAAGTACACGTAAATAGATTCTTACAACATTTACTGTCCTATTCAATGACGGAGGTTTCCAGTGGAAAGCTGTGAAATGACGTAAATACTGGTAATATTTACAACTACGGGTACTTCCGGTGGCGTTTTCACGGGACTGTTCTTTCAAATATTAAGAGTTCATGCGTACAAAGCTCAGAATATATGTCTAAAGCCTTCGAATGACGAGACTATTGTTTCTGTTTACAAGTAAGGAGGATTGGCTTTGGCGTTTTTTTGTGTGAATCAGTTAAAATGGTGACGATTCCGGTAAATACTTCTAAGCAAACTGTCTAATTCTGGTAAAGCTGTTACAATACACAATGTTAGTTCCCAGAAATGATGAAGAACGTTTGAGAAACACCTCAAGTACGCGTAAATAGATTCTTACTACATTTACTGTCGTATTCAATCACGGAGGTTTCCAGAGGAAAGCTGTGAAAGGCCAAAATACTTGTAACATATACAACTCTGGGTACTTCCGGTTGCATTTTCACGGGACTGTTCTTTCAAATATTAAGAGTTCATGCTTACAGGGCTCAGAATTGGTGTCTAAACCCTTGGAATGACGAGAATAGTGTTTCTGTTTACAATTAAGGAGGATTGGCTTTGGCGTTTTTTTGTGTGAATCAGTTAAAATGGTGAGGATTCCAATCAATACTTCTAAGCAAACTGTCTAATTGTGGTAAAACTGTTAAAATACACAATGATAGTTCCCAGAAAAGTTGAAGAACGTGTAAGAAACACCTCAAGTACACGTAAATAGATTCTTACTACATTTACTGTCCGATTCAATCACGGAGGTTTCCAGTGGAAAGCTGTGAAATGACGAAAATACTGGTAATATTTACAACTCCGGGTACTTCCGGTGGCGTTTTCACGGGACTCTGCTTTGAAATATTAAGAGTTCATGCTTACAGAGCTCAGAATTGGTGTCTAAAGCCTTCGAATGACGAGAATATTGTTTCTGTTTACAATTAAGGAGGATTGGCTTTGGCGTTTTTTTGTGTGAATCAGTTAAAATGGTGACGATTCCGGTAAATACTTCTAAGCAAACTGTCTAATTCTGGTAAAACTGTTACAATACAAAATGTTAGTTCCCAGAAATGATTAAGAACGTGTGAGAAACACCTCAAGTACACGTAAATATATTCTTACTACATTTACTGTCGTATTTAATCACGGAGGTTTCCAGAGGAAAGCTGTGAAAGGACAAAAATACTTGTAACATATACAACTCTGGGTACTTCCGGTGGCATTTTCACGGGACTGTGCTTTGAAATATTAAGAGTTCATGCTTACAGGGCTCAGAATTGGTGTCTAAACCCTTGGAATGACGAGAATAGTGTTTCTGTTTACAATTAAGGAGGATTGGCTTTGGCGTTTTTTTGTGTGAATCAGTTAAAATGGTGAGGATTCCAATCAATACTTCTAAGCAAACTGTCTAATTTTGGTAAAACTGTTAAAATACACAATGATAGTTCCCAGAAATGACGAAGAACGTGTAAGAAACAACTCAAGTACACGTAAATATATTCTTACTACATTTACTGTCTCATTCAGTCACGGAGGTTTCCAGTGGAAAGCTGTGAAATGACGAAAATACTGGTAATATTTACGTCTCCGGGTACTTCCGGTGGCGTTTTCACGGGACTGTGCTTTGAAATATTAAGAGTTCATGCTTACAGAGCTCAGAATTGGTGTCTAAAGCCTTGGAATGACGAGAATAGTGTTTATGTTTACAATTAAGGAGGATTGGCTTTGGCGTTTTTTTGTGTGAATCAGTTAAAATGGTGACGATTCCGGTAAATACTTCTAAGCAAACTGTCTAATTCTGGTAAAACTGTTACAATACACAATGTTAGTTCCCAGAAATGATGAAGAACGTTTGAGAAACACCTCAAGTACGCGTAAATAGATTCTTACTACATTTACTGTCGTATTCAATCACGGAGGTTTCCAGAGGAAAGCTGTGGAAGGACAAAAATACTTGTAACATATACAACTCTGGGTACTTCCGGTGGCATTTTCACGGGACTGTGCTTTGAAATATTAAGAGTTCATGCTTACAGGGCTCGGAATTGGTGTCTAAACCCTTGGAATGACGAGAATAGTGTTTCTGTTTACAATTAAGGAGGATTGGCTTTGGCGTTTTTTTGTGTGAATCAGTTAAAATGGTGACGATTCCAATCAATACTTCTAAGCAAACTGTCTAATTGTGGTAAAACTGTTAAAATACACAATGAGAGTTCCCAGAAAAGTTGAAGAATGTGTAAGAAACACCTCAAGTACACGTAAATAGATTCTTACTACATTTACTGTCCTATTCAATCACGGAGGTTTCCAGTGGAAAGCTGTGAAATGACGAAAATACTGGTAATATTTACAACTCCGGGTACTTCCGGTGGCGTTTTCACGGGACTGTGCTTTGAAATATTAAGAGTTCATGCTTACGAGCTCAGAATTGGTGTGTAAAGCCTTGGAATGACGAGAATAGTGTTTATGTTTACAATTAAGGAGGATTGGCTTTGGCGTTTTTTTGTGTGAATAAGTTAAAATGGTGAGGATTCCGGTAAATACTTCTAAGTGAAATGTCTAATTTTGGTAAAACTGTTAAAATATGCAATGTTATTTGCCAGAAATGATTAAGAACGTGTAAGAAACAGCTCAAGTACACGTAAATAGATTCTTACTACATTTACTGTCGTATTCAATCACGGAGGTTTCCAGAGGAAAGCTGTGAAATGACAAAAATACTTGTAACTTTTACAACTCTGGGTACTTTCGGTGGCATTTTCAGGGGACTGTGCTTTGAAATATTAAGTGTTCATGCTTACAGGTTCAGAATTGGTGTCTAAAGCCTTGGAATGACGAGAATAGTGTTTCTGTTTACAATTAAGGAGGATTGGCTTTGGCGTTTTTTTGTGTGAATCAGTTAAAATGGTGATGATTCCGGTAAATAATACTAAGCAAACTGTCTAATTGTGGTAAAACTGTTAAAGTACACAATGATAGTTCCCAGAAATGATTAAGAACATGTAAGAAACACCTCAAGTACACGTAAATATATTCTTACAACATTTACTGTCCTATTCAATGACGGAGGTTTCCAGTGGAAAGCTGTGAAATGACGTAAATACTGGTAATATTTACAACTACGGGTACTTCCGGTGGCGTTTTCACGGGACTGTTCTTTCAAATATTAAGAGTTCATGCGTACAAAGCTCAGAATATGTGTCTAAAGCCTTCGAATGACGAGAATATTGTTTCTGTTTACAAGTAAGGAGGATTGGCTTTGGCGTTTTTTTGTGTGAATCAGTTAAAATGGTGAGGATTCCAATCAATACTTCTAAGCAAACTGTCTAATTGTGGTAAAACTGTTAAAATACACAATGATAGTTCCCAGAAAAGTTGAAGAACGTGTAAGAAACACCTCAAGTACACGTAAATAGATTCTTACTACATTTACTGTCCGATTCAATCACGGAGGTTTCCAGTGGAAAGCTGTGAAATGACGAAAATACTGGTAATATTTACAACTACGGGTACTTCCGGTGGCGTTTTCACGGGACTCTGCTTTGAAATATTAAGAGTTCATGCTTACAGAGCTCAGAATTGGTGTCTAAAGCCTTCCAATGACGAGAATATTGTTTCTGTTTACAATTAAGGAGGATTGGCTTTGGCGTTTTTTTGTGTGAATCAGTTAAAATGGTGACGATTCCGGTAAATACTTCTAAGCAAACTGTCTAATTCTGGTAAAACTGTTACAATACAAAATGTTAGTTCCCAGAAATGATTAAGAACGTGTGAGAAACACCTCAAGTACACGTAAATATATTCTTACTACATTTACTGTCGTATTTAATCACGGAGGTTTCCAGAGGAAAGCTGTGAAAGGACAAAAATACTTGTAACATTTACAACTCTGGGTACTTCCGGTGGCATTTTCACGGGACTGTTCTTTCAAATATTAAGAGTTCATGCTTACAGGGCTCAGAATTGGTGTCTAAACCCTTGGAATGACGAGAATAGTGTTTCTGTTTACAATTAAGGAGGATTGGCTTTGGCGTTTTTTTGTGTGAATCAGTTAAAATGGTGAGGATTCCAATCAATACTTCTAAGCAAACTGTCTAATTGTGGTAAAACTGTTAAAATACACAATGAGAGTTCCCAGAAATGTTGAAGAACGTGTAAGAAACACCTCAAGTACACGTAAATAGATTCTTACTACATTTACTGTCCTATTCAATCACGGGGGTTTCCAGTGGAAAGCTGTGAAATGACGAAAATACTGGTAATATTTACAACTCCAGGTACTTCCGGTGGCGTTTTCACGGGACTGTGCTTTGAAAAATTAAGAGTTCATGCTTACAGAGCTCAGAATTGGTGTCTAAAGCCTTGGAATGACCAGAATAGTGTTTATGTTTACAATTAAGGAGGATTGGCTTTGGCGTTTTTTTGTGTGAATCAGTTAAAATGGTGACGATTCCGGTAAATACTTCTAAGCGAAATGTCTAATTGTGGTAAAACTTTTAAAGTACACAATGATAGTCCCAGAAATGATTAAGAACATGTAAGAAACACCTCAAGTACACGTAAATAGATTCTTACAACATTTACTGTCCTATTCAATGACGGAGGTTTCCAGTGGAAAGCTGTGAAATGACGTAAATACTGGTAATATTTACAACTCCGGGTATTCCGGTGGCGTTTTTACGGGACTGTTCTTTCAAATATTAAGAGTTCATGCGTACAAAGCTCAGAATTGGCGTCTAAAGCCTTGGAATGACGAGAATAGTGTTTATGTTTACAATTAAGGAGGATTGGCTTTGGCGTTTTTTTGTGTGAATCAGTTAAAATGGTGACGATTCCGGTAAATACTTCTAAGCGAAATGTCTAATTCTGGTAAAACTGTTAAAGTACACAATGATAGTTCCCAGAAATGATTAAGAACATGTAAGAAACACCTCAAGTACACGTAAATAGATTCTTACAACATTTACTGTCCTATTCAATGACGGAGGTTTCCAGTGGAAAGCTGTGAAATGACGTAAATACTGGTAATATTTACAACTCCCGGTATTCCGGTGGCGTTTTTACGGGACTGTTCTTTCAAATATTAAGAGTTCATGCGTACAAAGCTCAGAATTGGTGTCTAAAGCCTTGGAATGACGAGAATAGTGTTTATGTTTACAATTAAGGAGGATTGGCTTTGGCGTTTTTTTGTGTGAATCAGTTAAAATGGTGACGGTTCCGTTAAATACTTCTAAGTGAAATGTCTAATTTTGGTAAAACTGTTAAAGTACACAATGATAGTTCCCAGAAATGATGAAGAACGTTTGAGAAACACCTCAAGTACGCGTAAATAGATTCTTACTACATTTACTGTCGTATTCAATCACGGAGGTTTCCAGAGGAAAGCTGTGAAAGGACAAAAATACTTGTAACATATACAACTCTGGGTACTTCCGGTGGCATTTTCACGGGACTGTTCTTTCAAATATTAAGAGTTCATGCTTACAGGGCTCAGAATTGGTGTCTAAACCCTTGGAATGACGAGAATAGTGTTTCTGTTTACAATTAAGGAGGATTGGCTTTGGCGTTTTTTTGTGTGAATCAGTTAAAATGGTGAGGATTCCAATCAATACTTCTAAGCAAACTGTCTAATTGTGGTAAAACTGTTAAAATACACAATGATAGTTCCCAGAAAAGTTGAAGAACGTGTAAGAAACACCTCAAGTACACGTAAATAGATTCTTACTACATTTACTGTCCTATTCAATCACGGAGGTTTCCAGTGGAAAGCTGTGAAATGACGAAAATACTGGTAATATTTACAACTCCAGGTACTTCCGGTGGCGTTTTCACGGGACTGTGCTTTGAAATATTAAGAGTTCATGCTTACAGAGCTCAGAATTGGTGTCTAAAGCCTTGGAATGATGAGAATAGTGTTTCTGTTTACAATTAAGGAGGATTGGCTTTGGCGTTTTTTTGTGTGAATCAGTTAAAATGGTGAGGATTCCAATCAATACTTCTAAGCAAACTGTCTAATTGTGGTAAAACTGTTAAAATACACAATGAGAGTTCCCAGAAATGTTGAAGAACGTGTAAGAAACACCTCAAGTACACGTAAATAGATTCTTACTACATTTACTGTCCTATTCAATCACGGAGGTTTCCAGTGGATAGCTGTGAAATGACGAAAATACTGGTAATATTTACAACTCCAGGTACTTCCGGTGGCGTTTTCACGGGACTGTGCTTTGAAAAATTAAGAGTTCATGCTTACAGAGCTCCGAATTGGTGTCTAAAGCCTTGGAATGACCAGAATAGTGTTTCTGTTTACAATTAAGGAGGATTGGCTTTGGCGTTTTTTTGTGTGAATCAGTTAAAATGGTGACGATTCCGGTAAATACTTCTAAGCGAAATGTCTAATTGTGGTAAAACTTTTAAAGTACACAATGATAGTTCCCAGAAATGATTAAGAACATGTAAGAAACACCTCAAGTACACGTAAATAGATTCTTACAACATTTACTGTCCTATTCAATGACGGAGGTTTCCAGTGGAAAGCTGTGAAATGACGTAAATACTGGTAATATTTACAACTCCGGGTATTCCGGTGGCGTTTTTACGGGACTGTTCTTTCAAATATTAAGAGTTCATGCGTACAAAGCTCAGAATTGGTGTCTAAAGCCTTGGAATGACGAGAATAGTGTTTATGTTTACAATTAAGGAGGATTGGCTTTGGCGTTTTTTTGTGTGAATCAGTTAAAATGGTGACGATTCCGGTAAATACTTCTAAGCGAAATGTCTAATTCTGGTAAAACTGTTAAAGTACACAATGATAGTTCCCAGAAATGATTAAGAACATGTAAGAAACACCTCAAGTACACGTAAATAGATTCTTACAACATTTACTGTCCTATTCAATGACGGAGGTTTCCAGTGGAAAGCTGTGAAATGACGTAAATACTGGTAATATTTACAACTCCCGGTATTCCGGTGGCGTTTTTACGGGACTGTTCTTTCAAATATTAAGAGTTCATGCGTACAAAGCTCAGAATTGGTGTCTAAAGCCTTGGAATGACGAGAATAGTGTTTATGTTTACAATTAAGGAGGATTGGCTTTGGCGTTTTTTTGTGTGAATCAGTTAAAATGGTGACGGTTCCGTTAAATACTTCTAAGCAAACTGTCTAATTCTGGTAAAACTGTTACAATACACAATGTTAGTTCCCAGAAATGATGAAGAACGTTTGAGAAACACCTCAAGTACGCGTAAATAGATTCTTACTACATTTACTGTCGTATTCAATCACGGAGGTTTCCAGAGGAAAGCTGTGAAAGGACAAAAATACTTCTAACATATACAACTCTGGGTACTTCCGGTGGCATTTTCACGGGACTGTGCTTTGAAATATTAAGAGTTCATGCTTACAGGGCTCAGAATTGGTGTCTAAAGCCTTGGAATGACGAGAATAATGTTTATGTTTACAATTCAGGAGGATTGGCTTTGGCGTTTTTTTGTGTGAATCAGTTAAAATGGTGACGATTCCAGTAAATACTTCTAAGCGAAATGTCTAATTTTGGTAAAACTGTTAAAATATGCAATGTTATTTGCCAGAAATGATTAAGAACGTGTAAGAAACAGCTCAAGTACACGTAAATAGATTCTTACTACATTTACTGTCCTATTCAATGACGGAGGTTTCCAGTGGAAAGCTGTGAAATGACGTAAATACTGGTAATATTTACAACTACGGGTACTTCCGGTGGCGTTTTCACGGGACTGTTCTTTCAAATATTAAGAGTTCATGCGTACAAAGCTCAGAATATGTGTCTAAAGCCTTCGAATGACGAGAATATTGTTTCTGTTTACAAGTAAGGAGGATTGGCTTTGGCGTTTTTTTGTGTGAATCAGTTAAAATGGTGACGATTCCGGTAAATACTTCTAAGCAAACTGTCTAATTCTGGTAAAACTGTTACAATACACAATGTTAGTTCCCAGAAATGATTAAGAACGTGTGAGAAACACCTCAAGTACACGTAAATATATTCTTACTACATTTACTGTCGTATTCAATCACGGAGGTTTCCAGAGGAAAGCTGTGATAGGACAAAAATACTTGTAACATATACAACTCTGGGTACTTCCGGTGGCATTTTCACGGGACTGTGCTTTGAAATTTTAAGAGTTCATGCTTACAGGGCTCAGAATTGGTGTCTAAACCCTTGGAATGACGAGAATAGTGTTTATGTTTACAATTAAGGAGGATTGGCTTTGGCCTTTTTTTGTGTGAATCAGTTAAAATGGTGAGGATTCCAATCAATACTTCTAAGCAAACTGTCTAATTGTGGTAAAATTGTTAAAATAAACAATGATAGTTCCCAGAAATGTTGAAGAATGTGTAAGAAACACCTCAAATACACGTAAATAGATTCTTACTACATTTACTGTCCTATTCAATCACGGAAGTTTCCAGTGGATAGCTGTGAAATGACGAAAATACTGGTAATATTTACAACTCCAGATACTTCCGGTGGCGTTTTCACGGGACTGTGCTTTGAAATATTAAGAGTTCATGCTTACAGAGCTCAGAATTGGTGTCTAAAGCCTTGGAATGACGAGAATAGTGTTTATGTTTACAATTAAGGAGGATTGGCTTTGGCGTTTTTTTGTGTGAATCAGTTAAAATGGTGACGATTCCGGTAAATACTTCTAAGCGAAATGTCTAATTGTGGTAAAACTTTTAAAGTACACAATGATAGTTCCCAGAAATGATTAAGAACATGTAAGAAACACCTCAAGTACACGTAAATAGATTCTTACAACATTTACTGTCCTATTCAATGACGGAGGTTTCCAGTGGAAAGCTGTGAAATGACGTAAATACTGGTAATATTTACAACTCCGGGTATTCCGGTGGCGTTTTTACGGGACTGTTCTTTCAAATATTAAGAGTTCATGCGTACAAAGCTCAGAATTGGTGTCTAAAGCCTTGGAATGACGAGAATAGTGTTTATGTTTACAATTAAGGAGGATTGGCTTTGGCGTTTTTTTGTGTGAATCAGTTAAAATGGTGACGATTCCGGTAAATACTTCTAAGCGAAATGTCTAATTCTGGTAAAACTGTTAAAGTACACAATGATAGTTCCCAGAAATGATTAAGAACATGTAAGAAACACCTCAAGTACACGTAAATAGATTCTTACAACATTTACTGTCCTATTCAATGACGGAGGTTTCCAGTGGAAAGCTGTGAAATGACGTAAATACTGGTAATATTTACAACTCCGGGTATTCCGGTGGCGTTTTTACGGGACTGTTCTTTCAAATATTAAGAGTTCATGCGTACAAAGCTCAGAATTGGTGTCTAAAGCCTTGGAATGACGAGAATAGTGTTTATGTTTACAATTAAGGAGGATTGGCTTTGGCGTTTTTTTGTGTGAATCAGTTAAAATGGTGACGATTCCGGTAAATACTTCTAAGCGAAATGTCTAATTCTGGTAAAACTGTTAAAGTACACAATGATAGTTCCCAGAAATGATTAAGAACATGTAAGAAACACCTCAAGTACACGTAAATAGATTCTTACAACATTTACTGTCCTATTCAATGACGGAGGTTTCCAGTGGAAAGCTGTGAAATGACGTAAATACTGGTAATATTTACAACTCCCGGTATTCCGGTGGCGTTTTTACGGGACTGTTCTTTCAAATATTAAGAGTTCATGCGTACAAAGCTCAGAATTGGTGTCTAAAGCCTTGGAATGACGAGAATAGTGTTTATGTTTACAATTAAGGAGGATTGGCTTTGGCGTTTTTTTGTGTGAATCAGTTAAAATGGTGACGGTTCCGTTAAATACTTCTAAGTGAAATGTCTAATTTTGGTAAAACTGTTAAAGTACACAATGATAGTTCCCAGAAATGATGAAGAACGTTTGAGAAACACCTCAAGTACGCGTAAATAGATTCTTACTACATTTACTGTCGTATTCAATCACGGAGGTTTCCAGAGGAAAGCTGTGAAAGGACAAAAATACTTGTAACATATACAACTCTGGGTACTTCCGGTGGCATTTTCACGGGACTGTTCTTTCAAATATTAAGAGTTCATGCTTACAGGGCTCAGAATTGGTGTCTAAACCCTTGGAATGACGAGAATAGTGTTTCTGTTTACAATTAAGGAGGATTGGCTTTGGCGTTTTTTTGTGTGAATCAGTTAAAATGGTGAGGATTCCAATCAATACTTCTAAGCAAACTGTCTAATTGTGGTAAAACTGTTAAAATACACAATGATAGTTCCCAGAAAAGTTGAAGAACGTGTAAGAAACACCTCAAGTACACGTAAATAGATTCTTACTACATTTACTGTCCTATTCAATCACGGAGGTTTCCAGTGGAAAGCTGTGAAATGACGAAAATACTGGTAATATTTACAACTCCAGGTACTTCCGGTGGCGTTTTCACGGGACTGTGCTTTGAAATATTAAGAGTTCATGCTTACAGAGCTCAGAATTGGTGTCTAAAGCCTTGGAATGATGAGAATAGTGTTTCTGTTTACAATTAAGGAGGATTGGCTTTGGCCTTTTTTTGTGTGAATCAGTTAAAATGGTGAGGATTCCAATCAATACTTCTAAGCAAACTGTCTAATTGTGGTAAAACTGT
Organism: Myotis daubentonii; assembly: GCF_963259705.1. Classification (NCBI taxonomy): domain Eukaryota; kingdom Metazoa; phylum Chordata; class Mammalia; order Chiroptera; family Vespertilionidae; genus Myotis; species Myotis daubentonii. Next base: position 61,238 of record NW_026775454.1, read on the forward strand.
TAAAATACACAATGAGAGTTCCCAGAAATGTTGAAGAACGTGTAAGAAACACCTCAAGTACACGTAAATAGATTCTTACTACATTTACTGTCCTATTCAATCACGGAGGTTTCCAGTGGATAGCTGTGAAATGACGAAAATACTGGTAATATTTACAACTCCAGGTACTTCCGGTGGCGTTTTCACGGGACTGTGCTTTGAAAAATTAAGAGTTCATGCTTACAGAGCTCCGAATTGGTGTCTAAAGCCTTGGAATGACCAGAATAGTGTTTATGTTTACAATTAAGGAGGATTGGCTTTGGCGTTTTTTTGTGTGAATCAGTTAAAATGGTGACGATTCCGGTAAATACTTCTAAGCGAAATGTCTAATTGTGGTAAAACTTTTAAAGTACACAATGATAGTTCCCAGAAATGATTAAGAACATGTAAGAAACACCTCAAGTACACGTAAATAGATTCTTACAACATTTACTGTCCTATTCAATGACGGAGGTTTCCAGTGGAAAGCTGTGAAATGACGTAAATACTGGTAATATTTACAACTCCGGGTATTCTGGTGGCGTTTTTACGGGACTGTTCTTTCAAATATTAAGAGTTCATGCGTACAAAGCTCAGAATTGGTGTCTAAAGCCTTGGAATGACGAGAATAGTGTTTATGTTTACAATTAAGGAGGATTGGCTTTGGCGTTTTTTTGTGTGAATCAGTTAAAATGGTGACGTTTCCGGTAAATACTTCTAAGCGAAATGTCTAATTCTGGTAAAACTGTTAAAGTACACAATGATAGTTCCCAGAAATGATTAAGAACATGTAAGAAACACCTCAAGTACACGTAAATAGATTCTTACAACATTTACTGTCCTATTCAATGACGGAGGTTTCCAGTGGAAAGCTGTGAAATGACGTAAATACTGGTAATATTTACAACTCCCGGTATTCCGGTGGCGTTTTTACGGGACTGTTCTTTCAAATATTAAGAGTTCATGCGTACAAAGCTCAGAATTGGTGTCTAAAGCCTTGGAATGACGAGAATAGTGTTTATGTTTACAATTAAGGAGGATTGGCTTTGGCGTTTTTTTGTGTGAATCAGTTAAAATGGTGACGGTTCCGTTAAATACTTCTAAGTGAAATGTCTAATTTTGGTAAAACTGTTAAAGTACACAATGATAGTTCCCAGAAATGATTAAGAACATGTAAGAAACACCTCAAGTACACGTAAATAGATTCTTACAACATTTACTGTCCTATTCAATGACGGAGGTTTCCAGTGGAAAGCTGTGAAATGACGTAAATACTGGTAATATTTACAACTACGGGTACTTCCGGTGGCGTTTTCACGGGACTGTGCTTTCAAATATTAAGAGTTCATGCGTACAAAGCTCAGAATATGTGTCTAAAGCCTTCGAATGACGAGAATATTGTTTCTGTTTACAAGTAAGGAGGATTGGCTTTGGCGTTTTTTTGTGTGAATCAGTTAAAATGGTGACGATTCCGGTAAATACTTCTAAGCAAACTGTCTAATTCCGGTAAAACTGTTACAATACACAATGTTAGTTCCCAGAAATGATTAAGAACATGTAAGAAACACCTCAAGTACACGTAAATAGATTCTTACTACATTTACTGTCGTATTCAATCACGGAGGTTTCCAGAGGAAAGCTGTGAAAGGACAAAAATACTTCTAACATATACAACTCTGGGTACTTCCGGTGGCATTTTCACGGGACTGTGCTTTGAAATATTAAGAGTTCATGCTTACAGGGCTCAGAATTGGTGTCTAAAGCCTTGGAATGACGAGAATAATGTTTATGTTTACAATTCAGGAGGATTGGCTTTGGCGTTTTTTTGTGTGAATCAGTTAAAATGGTGACGATTCCGGTAAATACTTCTAAGCGAAATGTCTAATTTTGGTAAAACTGTTAAAATATGCAATGTTATTTGCCAGAAATGATTAAGAACGTGTAAGAAACAGCTCAAGTACACGTAAATAGATTCTTACTACATTTACTGTCCTATTCAATGACGGAGGTTTCCAGTGGAAAGCTGTGAAATGACGTAAATACTGGTAATATTTACAACTACGGGTACTTCCGGTGGCGTTTTCACGGGACTGTTCTTTCAAATATTAAGAGTTCATGCGTACAAAGCTCAGAATATGTGTCTAAAGCCTTCGAATGACGAGAATATTGTTTCTGTTTACAAGTAAGGAGGATTGGCTTTGGCGTTTTTTTGTGTGAATCAGTTAAAATGGTGACGATTCCGGTAAATACTTCTAAGCAAACTGTCTAATTCTGGTAAAACTGTTACAATTCACAATGTTAGTTCCCAGAAATGATTAAGAACGTGTGAGAAACACCTCAAGTACACGTAAATATATTCTTACTACATTTACTGTCGTATTCAATCACGGAGGTTTCCAGAGGAAAGCTGTGAAAGGACAAAAATACTTGTAACATATACAACTCTGGGTACTTCCGGTGGCATTTTCACGGGACTGTGCTTTGAAATTTTAAGAGTTCATGCTTACAGGGCTCAGAATTGGTGTCTAAACCCTTGGAATGACGAGAATAGTGTTTATGTTTACAATTAAGGAGGATTGGCTTTGGCCTTTTTTTGTGTGAATCAGTTAAAATGGTGACGATTCCGGTAAATACTTCTAAGCGAAATGTCTAATTCTGGTAAAACTGTTAAAGTACACAATGATAGTTCCCAGAAATGATTAAGAACATGTAAGAAACACCTCAAGTACACGTAAATAGATTCTTACAACATTTACTGTCCTATTCAATGACGGAGGTTTCCAGTGGAAAGCTGTGAAATGACGTAAATACTGGTAATATTTACAACTCCGGGTATTCCGGTGGCGTTTTTACGGGACTGTTCTTTCAAATATTAAGAGTTCATGCGTACAAAGCTCAGAATTGGTGTCTAAAGCCTTGGAATGACGAGAATAGTGTTTATGTTTACAATTAAGGAGGATTGGCTTTGGCGTTTTTTTGTGTGAATCAGTTAAAATGGTGACGATTCCGGTAAATACTTCTAAGCGAAATGTCTAATTCTGGTAAAACTGTTAAAGTACACAATGATAGTTCCCAGAAATGATTAAGAACATGTAAGAAACACCTCAAGTACACGTAAATAGATTCTTACAACATTTACTGTCCTATTCAATGACGGAGGTTTCCAGTGGAAAGCTGTGAAATGACGTAAATACTGGTAATATTTACAACTCCCGGTATTCCGGTGGCGTTTTTACGGGACTGTTCTTTCAAATATTAAGAGTTCATGCGTACAAAGCTCAGAATTGGTGTCTAAAGCCTTGGAATGACGAGAATAGTGTTTATGTTTACAATTAAGGAGGATTGGCTTTGGCGTTTTTTTGTGTGAATCAGTTAAAATGGTGACGGTTCCGTTAAATACTTCTAAGTGAAATGTCTAATTTTGGTAAAACTGTTAAAGTACACAATGATAGTTCCCAGAAATGATGAAGAACGTTTGAGAAACACCTCAAGTACGCGTAAATAGATTCTTACTACATTTACTGTCGTATTCAATCACGGAGGTTTCCAGAGGAAAGCTGTGAAAGGACAAAAATACTTGTAACATATACAACTCTGGGTACTTCCGGTGGCATTTTCACGGGACTGTTCTTTCAAATATTAAGAGTTCATGCTTACAGGGCTCAGAATTGGTGTCTAAACCCTTGGAATGACGAGAATAGTGTTTCTGTTTACAATTAAGGAGGATTGGCTTTGGCGTTTTTTTGTGTGAATCAGTTAAAATGGTGAGGATTCCAATCAATACTTCTAAGCAAACTGTCTAATTGTGGTAAAACTGTTAAAATACACAATGATAGTTCCCAGAAAAGTTGAAGAACGTGTAAGAAACACCTCAAGTACACGTAAATAGATTCTTACTACATTTACTGTCCTATTCAATCACGGAGGTTTCCAGTGGAAAGCTGTGAAATGACGAAAATACTGGTAATATTTACAACTCCAGGTACTTCCGGTGGCGTTTTCACGGGACTGTGCTTTGAAATATTAAGAGTTCATGCTTACAGAGCTCAGAATTGGTGTCTAAAGCCTTGGAATGATGAGAATAGTGTTTCTGTTTACAATTAAGGAGGATTGGCTTTGGCCTTTTTTTGTGTGAATCAGTTAAAATGGTGAGGATTCCAATCAATACTTCTAAGCAAACTGTCTAATTGTGGTAAAACTGTTAAAATACACAATGAGAGTTCCCAGAAATGTTGAAGAACGTGTAAGAAACACCTCAAGTACACGTAAATAGATTCTTACTACATTTACTGTCCTATTCAATCACGGAGGTTTCCAGTGGATAGCTGTGAAATGACCAAAATACTGGTAATATTTACAACTCCAGGTACTTCCGGTGGCGTTTTCACGGGACTGTGCTTTGAAAAATTAAGAGTTCATGCTTACAGAGCTCCGAATTGGTGTCTAAAGCCTTGGAATGACCAGAATAGTGTTTATGTTTACAATTAAGGAGGATTGGCTTTGGCGTTTTTTTGTGTGAATCAGTTAAAATGGTGACGATTCCGGTAAATACTTCTAAGCGAAATGTCTAATTGTGGTAAAACTTTTAAAGTACACAATGATAGTTCCCAGAAATGATTAAGAACATGTAAGAAACACCTCAAGTACACGTAAATAGATTCTTACAACATTTACTGTCCTATTCAATGACGGAGGTTTCCAGTGGAAAGCTGTGAAATGACGTAAATACTGGTAATATTTACAACTCCGGGTATTCTGGTGGCGTTTTTACGGGACTGTTCTTTCAAATATTAAGAGTTCATGCGTACAAAGCTCAGAATTGGTGTCTAAAGCCTTGGAATGACGAGAATAGTGTTTATGTTTACAATTAAGGAGGATTGGCTTTGGCGTTTTTTTGTGTGAATCAGTTAAAATGGTGACGTTTCCGGTAAATACTTCTAAGCGAAATGTCTAATTCTGGTAAAACTGTTAAAGTACACAATGATAGTTCCCAGAAATGATTAAGAACATGTAAGAAACACCTCAAGTACACGTAAATAGATTCTTACAACATTTACTGTCCTATTCAATGACGGAGGTTTCCAGTGGAAAGCTGTGAAATGACGTAAATACTGGTAATATTTACAACTCCCGGTATTCCGGTGGCGTTTTTACGGGACTGTTCTTTCAAATATTAAGAGTTCATGCGTACAAAGCTCAGAATTGGTGTCTAAAGCCTTGGAATGACGAGAATAGTGTTTATGTTTACAATTAAGGAGGATTGGCTTTGGCGTTTTTTTGTGTGAATCAGTTAAAATGGTGACGGTTCCGTTAAATACTTCTAAGTGAAATGTCTAATTTTGGTAAAACTGTTAAAGTACACAATGATAGTTCCCAGAAATGATTAAGAACATGTAAGAAACACCTCAAGTACACGTAAATAGATTCTTACAACATTTACTGTCCTATTCAATGACGGAGGTTTCCAGTGGAAAGCTGTGAAATGACGTAAATACTGGTAATATTTACAACTACGGGTACTTCCGGTGGCGTTTTCACGGGACTGTGCTTTCAAATATTAAGAGTTCATGCGTACAAAGCTCAGAATATGTGTCTAAAGCCTTCGAATGACGAGAATATTGTTTCTGTTTACAAGTAAGGAGGATTGGCTTTGGCGTTTTTTTGTGTGAATCAGTTAAAATGGTGACGATTCCGGTAAATACTTCTAAGCAAACTGTCTAATTCCGGTAAAACTGTTACAATACACAATGTTAGTTCCCAGAAATGATTAAGAACATGTAAGAAACACCTCAAGTACACGTAAATAGATTCTTACTACATTTACTGTCGTATTCAATCACGGAGGTTTCCAGAGGAAAGCTGTGAAAGGACAAAAATACTTCTAACATATACAACTCTGGGTACTTCCGGTGGCATTTTCACGGGACTGTGCTTTGAAATATTAAGAGTTCATGCTTACAGGGCTCAGAATTGGTGTCTAAAGCCTTGGAATGACGAGAATAATGTTTATGTTTACAATTCAGGAGGATTGGCTTTGGCGTTTTTTTGTGTGAATCAGTTAAAATGGTGACGATTCCGGTAAATACTTCTAAGCGAAATGTCTAATTTTGGTAAAACTGTTAAAATATGCAATGTTATTTGCCAGAAATGATTAAGAACGTGTAAGAAACAGCTCAAGTACACGTAAATAGATTCTTACTACATTTACTGTCCTATTCAATGACGGAGGTTTCCAGTGGAAAGCTGTGAAATGACGTAAATACTGGTAATATTTACAACTACGGGTACTTCCGGTGGCGTTTTCACGGGACTGTTCTTTCAAATATTAAGAGTTCATGCGTACAAAGCTCAGAATATGTGTCTAAAGCCTTCGAATGACGAGAATATTGTTTCTGTTTACAAGTAAGGAGGATTGGCTTTGGCGTTTTTTTGTGTGAATCAGTTAAAATGGTGACGATTCCGGTAAATACTTCTAAGCAAACTGTCTAATTCTGGTAAAACTGTTACAATTCACAATGTTAGTTCCCAGAAATGATTAAGAACGTGTGAGAAACACCTCAAGTACACGTAAATATATTCTTACTACATTTACTGTCGTATTCAATCACGGAGGTTTCCAGAGGAAAGCTGTGAAAGGACAAAAATACTTGTAACATATACAACTCTGGGTACTTCCGGTGGCATTTTCACGGGACTGTGCTTTGAAATTTTAAGAGTTCATGCTTACAGGGCTCAGAATTGGTGTCTAAACCCTTGGAATGACGAGAATAGTGTTTATGTTTACAATTAAGGAGGATTGGCTTTGGCCTTTTTTTGTGTGAATCAGTTAAAATGGTGAGGATTCCAATCAATACTTCTAAGCAAACTGTCTAATTGTGGTAAAATTGTTAAAATAAACAATGATAGTTCCCAGAAATGTTGAAGAATGTGTAAGAAACACCTCAAGTACACGTAAATAGATTCTTACTACATTTACTGTCCTATTCAATCACGGAAGTTTCCAGTGGATAGCTGTGAAATGACGAAAATACTGGTAATATTTACAACTCCAGATACTTCCGGTGGCGTTTTCACGGGACTGTGCTTTGAAATATTAAGAGTTCATGCTTACAGAGCTCAGAATTGGTGTCTAAAGCCTTGGAATGACGAGAATAGTGTTTATGTTTACAATTAAGGAGGATTGGCTTTGGCGTTTTTTTGTGTGAATCAGTTAAAATGGTGACGATTCCGGTAAATACTTCTAAGCGAAATGTCTAATTGTGGTAAAACTTTTAAAGTACACAATGATAGTTCCCAGAAATGATTAAGAACATGTAAGAAACACCTCAAGTACACGTAAATAGATTCTTACAACATTTACTGTCCTATTCAATGACGGAGGTTTCCAGTGGAAAGCTGTGAAATGACGTAAATACTGGTAATATTTACAACTCCGGGTATTCCGGTGGCGTTTTTACGGGACTGTTCTTTCAAATATTAAGAGTTCATGCGTACAAAGCTCAGAATTGGTGTCTAAAGCCTTGGAATGACGAGAATAGTGTTTATGTTTACAATTAAGGAGGATTGGCTTTGGCGTTTTTTTGTGTGAATCAGTTAAAATGGTGACGATTCCGGTAAATACTTCTAAGCGAAATGTCTAATTCTGGTAAAACTGTTAAAGTACACAATGATAGTTCCCAGAAATGATTAAGAACATGTAAGAAACACCTCAAGTACACGTAAATAGATTCTTACAACATTTACTGTCCTATTCAATGACGGAGGTTTCCAGTGGAAAGCTGTGAAATGACGTAAATACTGGTAATATTTACAACTCCCGGTATTCCGGTGGCGTTTTTACGGGACTGTTCTTTCAAATATTAAGAGTTCATGCGTACAAAGCTCAGAATTGGTGTCTAAAGCCTTGGAATGACGAGAATAGTGTTTATGTTTACAATTAAGGAGGATTGGCTTTGGCGTTTTTTTGTGTGAATCAGTTAAAATGGTGACGGTTCCGTTAAATACTTCTAAGCAAACTGTCTAATTCTGGTAAAACTGTTACAATACACAATGTTAGATCCCAGAAATGATGAAGAACGTTTGAGAAACACCTCAAGTACGCGTAAATAGATTCTTACTACATTTACTGTCGTATTCAATCACGGAGGTTTCCAGAGGAAAGCTGTGAAAGGACAAAAATACTTGTAACATATACAACTCTGGGTACTTCCGGTGGCATTTTCACGGGACTGTGCTTTGAAATATTAAGAGTTCATGCTTACAGGGCTCAGAATTGGTGTCTAAACCCTTGGAATGACGAGAATAGTGTTTATGTTTACAATTAAGGAGGATTGGCTTTGGCCTTTTTTTGTGTGAATCAGTTAAAATGGTGAGGATTCCAATCAATACTTCTAAGCAAACTGTCTAATTGTGGTAAAATTGTTAAAATAAACAATGATAGTTCCCAGAAATGTTGAAGAACGTGTAAGAAACACCTCAAGTACACGTAAATAGATTCTTACTACATTTACTATCCTATTCAATCACGGAAGTTTCCAGTGGATAGCTGTGAAATGACGAAAATACTGGTAATATTTACAACTCCAGGTACTTCCGGTGGCGTTTTCACGGGACTGTGCTTTGAAATATTAAGAGTTCATGCTTACAGAGCTCAGAATTGGTGTCTAAAGCCTTGGAATGACGAGAATAGTGTTTATGTTTACAATTAAGGAGGATTGGCTTTGGCCTTTTTTTGTGTGAATCAGTTAAAATGGTGACGGTTCCGGTAAAAACTCTAAGGGAAATGTCTAATTTCGGTAAAACTGTTAAAGTACACAATGATAGTTCCCAGAAATGATTAAGAACATGTAGGAAACACCTCAATTACACGTAAATAGATTCTTACAACATTTACTGTCCTATTCAATGACGGAGGTTTCCTGTGGAAAGCTGTGAAATGACGTAAATACTGGTAATATTTACAACTCCGGGTACTTCCGGTGGCGTTTTCACGGGACTGTTCTTTCAAATATTAAGAGTTCATGCGTACAAAGCTCAGAATATGTGTCTAAAACCTTCGAATGACGAGAATATTGTTTCTGTTTACAATTAAGGAGGATTGGCTTTGGCTTTTTTTTGTGTGAATCAGTTAAAATGGTGACGATTCCGGTAAATACGTCTAAGCAAACTGTCTAATTCTGGTAAAACTGTTACAATACAAAATGTTAGTTCCCAGAAATGATTAAGAACGTGTGAGAAACACCACAAGTACACGTAAATATATTCTTACTACATTTACTGTCGTATTCAATCACGGAGGTTTCCAGAGGAAAGCTGTGAAAGGACAAAAATACTTGTAACATATACAACTCTGGGTACTTCCGGTGGCATTTTCACGGGACTGTGCTTTGAAATTTTAAGAGTTCATGCTTACAGGGCTCAGAATTGGTGTCTAAACCCTTGGAATGACGAGAATAGTGTTTATGTTTACAATTAAGGAGGATTGGCTTTGGCATTTTTTTGTGTGAATCAGTTAAAATGGTGAGGATTCCAATCAATACTTCTAAGCAAACTGTCTAATTGTGGTAAAATTGTTAAAATAAACAATGATAGTTCCCAGAAATGTTGAAGAATGTGTAAGAAACACCTCAAGTACACGTAAATAGATTCTTACTACATTTACTATCCTATTCAATCACGGAAGTTTCCAGTGGATAGCTGTGAAATGACGAAAATACTGGTAATATTTACAACTCCAGGTACTTCCGGTGGCGTTTTCACGGGACTGTGCTTTGAAATATTAAGAGTTCATGCTTACAGAGCTCAGAATTGGTGTCTAAAGCCTTGGAATGACGAGAATAGTGTTTATGTTTACAATTAAGGAGGATTGGCTTTGGCCTTTTTTTGTGTGAATCAGTTAAAATGGTGACGGTTCCGGTAAAAACTCTAAGGGAAATGTCTAATTTCGGTAAAACTGTTAAAGTACACAATGATAGTTCCCAGAAATGATTAAGAACATGTAGGAAACACCTCAATTACACGTAAATAGATTCTTACAACATTTACTGTCCTATTCAATGACGGAGGTTTCCTGTGGAAAGCTGTGAAATGACGTAAATACTGGTAATATTTACAACTCCGGGTACTTCCGGTGGCGTTTTCACGGGACTGTTCTTTCAAATATTAAGAGTTCATGCGTACAAAGCTCAGAATATGTGTCTAAAGCCTTCGAATGACGAGAATATTGTTTCTGTTTACAATTAAGGAGGATTGGCTTTGGCTTTTTTTTGTGTGAATCAGTTAAAATGGTGACGATTCCGGTAAATACGTCTAAGCAAACTGTCTAATTCTGGTAAAACTGTTACAATACAAAATGTTAGTTCCCAGAAATGATTAAGAACGTGTGAGAAACACCACAAGTACACGTAAATATATTCTTACTACATTTACTGTCGTATTCAATCACGGAGGTTTCCAGAGGAAAGCTGTGAAAGGACAAAAATACTTGTAACATATACAACTCTGGGTACTTCCGGTGGCATTTTCACGGGACTGTGCTTTGAAATTTTAAGAGTTCATGCTTACAGGGCTCAGAATTGGTGTCTAAACCCTTGGAATGACGAGAATAGTGTTTATGTTTACAATTAAGGAGGATTGGCTTTGGCCTTTTTTTGTGTGAATCAGTTAAAATGGTGAGGATTCCAATCAATACTTCTAAGCAAACTGTCTAATTGTGGTAAAATTGTTAAAATAAACAATGATAGTTCCCAGAAATGTTGAAGAATGTGTAAGAAACACCTCAAGTACACGTAAATAGATTCTTACTACATTTACTGTCCTATTCAATCACGGAAGTTTCCAGTGGATAGCTGTGAAATGACGAAAATACTGGTAATATTTACAACTCCAGATACTTCCGGTGGCGTTTTCACGGGACTGTGCTTTGAAATATTAAGAGTTCATGCTTACAGAGCTCAGAATTGGTGTCTAAAGCCTTGGAATGACGAGAATAGTGTTTATGTTTACAATTAAGGAGGATTGGCTTTGGCGTTTTTTTGTGTGAATCAGTTAAAATGGTGACGATTCCGGTAAATACTTCTAAGCGAAATGTCTAATTGTGGTAAAACTTTTAAAGTACACAATGATAGTTCCCAGAAATGATTAAGAACATGTAAGAAACACCTCAAGTACACGTAAATAGATTCTTACAACATTTACTGTCCTATTCAATGACGGAGGTTTCCAGTGGAAAGCTGTGAAATGACGTAAATACTGGTAATATTTACAACTCCGGGTATTCCGGTGGCGTTTTTACGGGACTGTTCTTTCAAATATTAAGAGTTCATGCGTACAAAGCTCAGAATTGGTGTCTAAAGCCTTGGAATGACGAGAATAGTGTTTATGTTTACAATTAAGGAGGATTGGCTTTGGCGTTTTTTTGTGTGAATCAGTTAAAATGGTGACGATTCCGGTAAATACTTCTAAGCGAAATGTCTAATTCTGGTAAAACTGTTAAAGTACACAATGATAGTTCCCAGAAATGATTAAGAACATGTAAGAAACACCTCAAGTACACGTAAATAGATTCTTACAACATTTACTGTCCTATTCAATGACGGAGGTTTCCAGTGGAAAGCTGTGAAATGACGTAAATACTGGTAATATTTACAACTCCCGGTATTCCGGTGGCGTTTTTACGGGACTGTTCTTTCAAATATTAAGAGTTCATGCGTACAAAGCTCAGAATTGGTGTCTAAAGCCTTGGAATGACGAGAATAGTGTTTATGTTTACAATTAAGGAGGATTGGCTTTGGCGTTTTTTTGTGTGAATCAGTTAAAATGGTGACCGTTCCGTTAAATACTTCTAATTGAAATGTCTAATTTTGGTAAAACTGTTAAAGTACACAATGATAGTTCCCAGAAATGATTAAGAACATGTAAGAAACACCTCAAGTACACGTAAATAGATTCTTACAACATTTACTGTCCTATTCAATGACGGAGGTTTCCAGTGGAAAGCTGTGAAATGACGTAAATACTGGTAATATTTACAACTACGGGTACTTCCGGTGGCGTTTTCACGGGACTGTGCTTTCAAATATTAAGAGTTCATGCGTACAAAGCTCAGAATATGTGTCTAAAGCCTCGAATGACGAGAATATTGTTTCTGTTTACAATTAAGGAGGATTGGCTTTGGCGTTTTTTTGTGTGAATCAGTTAAAATGGTGACGATTCCGGTAAATACTTCTAAGCAAACTGTCTAATTCTGGTAAAACTGTTACAATACACAATGTTAGATCCCAGAAATGATGAAGAACGTTTGAGAAACACCTCAAGTACGCGTAAATAGATTCTTACTACATTTACTGTCGTATTCAATCACGGAGGTTTCCAGAGGAAAGCTGTGAAAGGACAAAAATACTTGTAACATATACAACTCTGGGTACTTCCGGTGGCATTTTCACGGGACTGTGCTTTGAAATATTAAGAGTTCATGCTTACAGGGCTCAGAATTGGTGTCTAAACCCTTGGAATGACGAGAATAGTGTTTATGTTTACAATTAAGGAGGATTGGCTTTGGCCTTTTTTTGTGTGAATCAGTTAAAATGGTGAGGATTCCAATCAATACTTCTAAGCAAACTGTCTAATTGTGGTAAAATTGTTAAAATAAACAATGATAGTTCCCAGAAATGTTGAAGAACGTGTAAGAAACACCTCAAGTACACGTAAATAGATTCTTACTACATTTACTATCCTATTCAATCAC